>NC_057797.1:26596388-26602026 GCF_018294505.1 Triticum aestivum | reverse complement strand
TAAAATCATGAGTTTTTTTGCACGACGTGGGCACATGTGCTATAGGAACGATGGTATTTTTTCATAATTTTTGGTGATGGAGAAGTATCCGAAAAATTCCCTCTACGCGGATTGCCCTTCTCGCGTCTACGGCTGTGGCCGGCGGCCTACGGGGGCTAGCATGCCGCCAAATCTTACGTAGGCGGCCTCTCACAAGTCTGGAAGTGTTGTGACGGTTGCAAACACCCGGCACGCGTGTCCAGGGTGTGCCCCCTATCGTGGTTCTAAGTCTGACAGTAGAGTGGGGGTAGGTATGGAGAGGCAAGGTCCTAGCTATGGAGAGGTTGTAAGCACAAAGGATGTACGAGTTCAGGCCCTTCTCGGAAGAAGTAACAGCCCTACGTCTCGGAGCCCGGAGGCGGTCGAGTGGATTATGAATGTATGAATTACAAGGTGCCGAACCCCTCTGCCTGTGGAGGAGGGTGGCTTATATAGAGTGCGCCAGGACCCTAGCCAGCCCACGCAGGAGAGGGTTTAAGGTGAGTTAAGTCTGGGGCGTTACTGGTAACGCCCCACATAAAGTGCCTTTACTATCATAAAGTCTACTTGATTACAGGCCGTTGCAGTGCAGAGTGCCTCTTGACCTCCTGGTGGTCGAGTGAGTCTTCGTGGTCGAGTCCTTCAGGCCAGTCGAGTGAATCCTCGTTGGTCGACTGGAAGGCGACCTCTTCTAAGGACGTCCTAGGGTAAGTTACTTGGATCAGGTCCATGATCCTACCCTAGGTACACAACCCCATCATTAGCCCCCGAATGGATCGAGGCTTCGAGTGAAGAAGGAGTTGATGTCGTTTCCGATTAACCTTTGCGCTCCGGTTGTGCGCTGTTCTGGACCAAAGAATCCCTTTGTCGACAGGAAACAAATTGCCTTCAGTCAACTTGATCCATTCTGTTTTTGCGTCGAGTGATCTTTCAGGCATCGACGATCTCCGAGCGACGGATCGCCGGAAACACCGCGCCTGACAGACTGATTTGTTGCTCGCGGATTCCGCGGGATGCGAAATTTTGGGGCGCGCGCGAAGCGGGGCGGACCGCGGCGTTCGGATGGGACGGGGCATGGACGCCTCGATCTCCGCGCCGCCTTTTTCGCCACGTATCCCGCCTGCATAACTGTTCCAGATATGATTAGATCGCCCGGTCCCACCTGTCATCCACTCGGAAGGGACCTTATAAATGTGCCCGGCGAGGATTTCTGTGCTGCGCCTTAGCATTCTTCCCCTCTCTCTGCTTCCTTCCTCCCTGCTCAGCGTGCTCGCTCTCGCCCCCGCACCACTTCCCTTTGCGCATCTCGCCGGCGACCATGGCCAAGGAGAAGACGGCGGCGCTGGAGCGCGCAAAGAAGGCGTCGGCATCGGAGAAGGCGAAAGGAAGATCCACCAGCCGCGGAGGGTCCTCGTCCAGATCCCGCCTGCCGAAGGGCTGGGTCCAAGGAGACTGGATCCAGTCGACCATCACGGAGAATGACCTCCTCGACATGGCCAACGAGGGCTTGATCCCCACGGAGCTGCGAGGCTTCCGGGGAAGGAGTGGCAGCCCCAGCCAGAAGAGGGTGAGTGTGTGCTTTTGGCCACCCATGTTGATCGCAGGTTTTCCTTGCCACCGAGTGTTTTCTTTCGTGGCTTTTTGAACTTCTTTGGAGCGCAGCTCCACCACTTTACCCCAAACTCCATTGCCTATCTTGCCGCGTTCGTGTCCATGTGTGAGGGTTTCTTGGGCTGTCGACTGCACTGGGGTTTGTTCAAACATATATTCACGTGTCGATCTCAGACCGTGAAGAAGGCGAGCCCAGGTGATGAGAGAACCCGAGTCGTCCAAATGTGCGGAGGCCTGGGGATTCAGGTGAGGAATAAGAGCACCTTCCCGCCCATGACCTTTCCCGAGTCCGTCAGAGGCTGGCAGTCGACTTGGTTCTACTGCCAGGTCCAGTCGACGCCAGGGCAGTCGAGTGGACTCCCTCCGTTCACCATGGACCGAGTGAGCAAGCCTTCCCCTCTGAAGCTGATTCCGGAGGAGAAAGCTGACGTGAAGATGTTGATGGAGCGCGTGGTGCAGTTGGTTCGGGAGGGAGTGACGGGCATGGACCTCCTGGAGGTTTTCCTCAGGCGTCGCATCCAGCCTCTCCAGTTCCGGAGCCACTGCATGTGGTTGTACTGTGGGACCGAAGACGAGACTAGAGTCCATCCAGAAGCAGTCGACGATGTCACTCTGGAAAGATGGATGGTAGCCGTCACCGGAAACAAGGACAACCCACGCGGAGCCAGAAGGATTCCTCCACTCGACCACAACAGTGACCCAAATAAGGTACACTTGCCCTGCTCTCCACTGCATTCTTGTCGCATTCATCTCTGTTTACTCTGCCGACTGGTCGACTGATCATTGTCTTGATATCTGCTAGGCCCTCACCGAGCTGTACTCGATGCCCAATGGGGCACAAACTCCGACTGAGGAGGGTGAGGCGAGTGGGGGCGAGAGCCAGGACGAGGAGGAATGGGACTCGGACGTTGCAGGGGACGACGACAACGATGATGATGACGACGGCGATGATGATGACGCCGAAGACGAGGAGGAAGAGGAGGAGGTCGTGCCACCGCGCTCGGAAAGGCGGTCGAAGCTCGTCCACGACCCTTCGACTGAACGTGGCAAGGGGGTTGCGACGAAGTCGACCAAGCGCCCTAGGACCACTTCTCCAGCGCCGACTGAAAAGGCGCCGAAGCAGCCTAGGGGGGCTCCGCCAAAGCCGACCAAGCTCCTGCCGAAGATGAAGGTGTCCATCCCCACCATATCAGGGTAATTGTGCTGCTCATATTTTCTTATTCTGTGCGAACTTTATCTCTGGTCGACGCTGAAGTTAGTCGACTGATCCTTTGGAGTTGCAGTGCTGCTACTTCTGAGACCTCGGCCCGGGCTGATGACCACGAGATGGAGGATGCAGCAACTTCGAATCCAGGTACTGTGTTCTTAACACCGTTCTTAGTCGACTGACTCGCGATCTCTGATCCTGATCCTTCTCCGCAGCTCCACCCAACACTGTTATCAATCTCCCTGACGACGACGAGGATGAAGAACCACTGACACGCAGGAGGAGTCGGAAAGCGTCCGCCAGTAAGGTACCTCAGGATGTGACGGCGCCTGAGATTCTGACTGTGGAAGAAGAGAACACCACTCGACACACGGTGTCCTTCGCAAATCCACTGACGAGTGCTCAGCAGCCCTCCCTCTTCACGACGCACCACGTCCCAGAGGACCAAGCTGGCGCAGCGAAGGAGGCAATACGCCAGGCGGGACTCATGATGGAGCAGCTGAAGACCATCCGGGACGCGAGCCAGGCAGCTTATGACGCCAGCTCTGCCCTCCAAAGCAATGTCCAGGTCAGTCGACCGCTGTTTGTTCTGTTGGATATGCTACCAAAAACTTTTCTTTTCCGGAATTTATATTAGTCACCCACTGGGTGTGTCGAATAAACTCCGTGTTAGCGGGGGCACGCTGAGTGCACCCGCTGGGTGTAGTCCCCAAGGCTAAGGTCGACTGCTGGCAGTCGGCCTTAGGCTTTATGATGTCAATCTTTCTGTCAGTCGACTGGTCGACTGGACTTCACAAACCGGTGGGGGCACGCTGAGTGCACCCACTGGGTGTAGTCCCCAAGGCTAAGGTCGACTGCTGGCAGTCGGCTTTAGGCTTTATGACGTCAATTTTTCTTTCAGTCGACTATGTCGACTGGATTTCACAAACCGGTGGGGGCACGCTGAGTGCACCCACTGGGTGTAGTCCCCGAGACTGTGGTCGACTGCTTGCAGTTGATCACAGTCTTAGAGAATGCATCTCTCTCTCTTTTTTTTTTTTGAGGTCGACTGGTCGACTTTGTCTTCAACAGGATTAGTGGGGGCACGCTGAGTGCACCCACTGGGTGTAGTCCCCGAGACTACGGTCGAATGCTTGTATTTGGCTGTAGTCTTAGAAATGTGTGTTTATCTCTTTTTCACTCGGAAGTGAATTATATTTGACATTTAGTCGATTGGTTCTTCACAGAACTCATGTGATCTTGTGGCTCGCTACTCAGAGCTGGAACAAAAACATACTCAAGTCGAGCTGAGCTTGAAGCTGGTTCAGGAGAAGCTGACAAAGGCAAAGGAGGAGACCGAAGGTATGTTTGGTGAGACCCTGACGACTGCTTTTCCCCTTGCTTGTTTCAGCATCTGATCTTGCTGTAACTTGCAGGTAAGGTAAGGGAGGCCCAGCAGAAGAAAGACCTTGAGCTAGCTGAGAAGATCAAGCTTGCTGACGAGAAGTTAGCTTCAGTCACCAAGCTCGAACAAGACAATACCAATCTGAAAGCTGCTCTTGGGATTGCCAACAAGGAGGTCAGTCGACTGAAAACTGACAAAGCTGCCCTGACCGACCAAGTCAGCAAATTGACTGAGAAGAAAACTGAACTGGAGGCCTTCCTGAGTGGCCTTGCCAAGAAGTTGTTCCTTATGCTTGAAGGTAGACCTCCATGTTTGGCAAATATTTCCAATTGTGGCTTTTTCCATTCGACTATCTCCTTGACTTAGTGATCACCCTTGCAGAATTTTGTCAAAACTTTGAAGAAGAAACCAGCCGACTGGAGCCAAACCTTGACCCCGTCAATTCTCCGGTGAACGACGAAGCTGCCATGGATGTTTTCCGACTAGAGTCTCGTGTTGCAGCTGTCGTGGACTATCTCGCAAGGCTGAAGGCCGCCACATCTCGCATCGACTCGACGCTCTGGCCTGAGGAGACACTTCAGAATGACCTTGAGTCGCTGATGGCCCGCTTGAACACGATCCCTGGTCGAGTGCAGGAGTGGAAGAAGTCCTCGGCTCGGTGTGGTGCAGATGTTGCTCTGTGTCTGGCCCGAGTCCACTGCAAAGATGCACGAGAAGAGAAGCTGGCGGCCCTTCGGGTGGCCAATACCAAGAAGCACGACTTCAGATCCTTTATGGAAACTTTCCTTGCAGCTGCCACTCGGATCGCCGACGGGATTGACCTTGATGAATTTGTTGCACCTTCCAGCCCTCCACAGGAGGGGTAAAAAACTTCTTCTGGCTCGACGCTTTAAATTTGCCTCGGTATGCCGAGTGAAATTGTAACCGACGAACCTTAACAGGCTTGACGCCTGAGCACTTTCGGTTCCTTTAGATGTCGATTCAAACTTGGATTTGGTGCTTGAATACGATTGCCTTCGGCTCGGAATGTCTTTTGCAAGTTCAAAGCAAGGTGCCTGTGCTGCAATCGACTTATTCTTTAGTCCACTTAGACGAGCACTGGGCTGCAGCTAAGCCCTCCGAATGAGAGGGTTGCTCTCCACTTGGCAGGGTTTTTATACCTTAGGCGAGCGCTTGGACTGCAGCTAAGCCCCCGAGTGAGAGGGTTGCTCTTCACTCGGTAGGGTTTTTGTAACTTAGGCGACCACAGGGCTGCAGCTAAGCCCCCGAGTGAGAGGGTTGCTCTTCACTCGGTAGGATTTTCACAACTTAGGCGAGTGCTTGGACTGCAGCTAAGCCCCCGAGTGAGAGGGTTGCTCTTCACTCGGTAGGATTTTTATAACTTAGGCGAGCACGAGGCTGCAGCTAAGCCTCTGAGT
>NC_057797.1:26575488-26595114 GCF_018294505.1 Triticum aestivum | reverse complement strand
TTGCTCTTCACTCGGTAGGATTTTCACAACTTAGGCGAGTGCTTGGACTGCAGCTAAGCCCCCGAGTGAGAGGGTTGCTCTTCACTCGGTAGGATTTTTATAACTTAGGCGAGCACGAGGCTGCAGCTAAGCCTCCGAGTGGAAGGCTGGCTTACCACTCGGTAGGATTTTGATAACTTAGACGAGCACATGGCTGCAGCTAAGCCCCCGAGTGAGAGGATTGCTCTTCACTCGGCAGGATTTTGATAACTTAGGCGAGCACGAGGCTGCAGCTAAGCCTCCGAGTGAGAGGATTGCTCTTCACTCGGCAGGATTTTGATAACTTAGGCGAGCACAAGGCTGCAGCTAAGCCTCCGAGTGGAAGGCTGGCTTACCACTCGGTAGGATTTTGATAACTTAGGCGAAACGGATTCGCAGCTAAGCCTCCAAGTGGGAGCCTGGCTCACCACTCGGTAGGATTTTTATAACTTAGACGAGCACATGGCTGTAGCTAAGCCCCCGAGTGAGAGGATTGCTCTTCACTCGGCAGGATTTTGATAACTTAGGCGAAACGGATTCGCAGCTAAGCCTCTGAGTGGGAGTCTGGCTCACCACTCGGTAGGATTTTTACAAACTTAGGCGAAACGGATTCGCAACTAAGTCACCCACTGAGGGGAATTTTATTGTAAAATAAAAATAAAAAGTGACAGATATTGTGGAGGAACTATGACACTATTATTTTGAGGTCCATGAACTACAAAAGTACTTTATTGCAACTCATCCGAGTGATAAAACTTAAGTGTAAAATGGGCGGAGTAGCTCCGCGTTCCAAGCTCGGGGCTCGTCGATATTATGCTCGACGTTGTAAAGACGGTACGCCCCGTTGTGGAGAACCTTGGTGACGATGAAGGGGCCTTCCCAAGAAGGAGCAAGCTTGTGTGGTTTGTGCTGATCCACTCGGAGAACCAAATCCCCTTCCTGGAAGGCTCGACCTCTCACATTTCGGGCGTGGAAACGGCGCAGAACTTGTTGGTAGATCGTCGATCGGATCAGAGCCATCTCCCTTTCTTCCTCTAAAAGGTCGACTGCGTCCTGCCGCGCTTGTTCAGCTTCTGCTTCGTTGTAGATTTCAACTCGAGGAGCATTGTGGAGAAGATCACTCGGCAAGACTGCTTCAGCTCCATAGACCAAGAAGAATGGAGTTCTTCCGGTCGACCGATTAGGCGTGGTCCGCAGTCCCCAGAGTATAGATGGAAGTTCGTCGACCCAAGCTCCAGCCGCGTGTTTGAGATCACGCATCAGTCGAGGCTTCAGTCCCTTGAGAATCAGTCCATTAGCTCGCTCTGCTTGTACATTCGACTGCGGATGGGCGACTGATGCGTAGTCGACCCGTGTGCCCTGGGAGTCGCAGAAAGCTCTGAATTCCTCTGAGTCAAAGTTCGACCCATTATCCGTAATGATGCTGTGCGGGACTCCATATCTGAATATTAGTTCCCTGATGAAGCTAACAGCAGTACCGGTGTCAAGGCTCTTGATTGGTTTAGCCTCGATCCACTTGGTGAACTTGTCGACTGCCACCAGTACATGCGTGAAGCCACTTCGTCCTGTTCTCAAAGGACCGATCATGTCCAGCCCCCAAACTGCAAAAGGCCAGACGAGTGGGATGGTCTTCAAAGCTGACGCAGGCTTGTGCGACATATTCGAGTAGAACTGACATCCCTCGCACTTATCTACTATCTCTTTTGCCATCTCATTCGCCTTGGGCCAGTAAAATCCGGCTCGGTATGCTTTGGCTACGATGGTCCGAGAGGACGCATGATGACCACAGGTCCCCGAGTGAATATCATTGAGGATGAGTCGACCTTCTTCTGGTGTTATGCACTTCTGACCGACTCCAGTCGCGCTTTCTCTGTATAATTGTCCTTTGATTACGGTAAAGGCCTTAGATCGACGGACGATCTGTCGAGCCTCTTCCTCATCCTCCGGAAGCTCTTTCCTCAAGATATATGCGACATACGGAATCGTCCAGTCGGGAATGACCACCAAAACCTCCATGATCAAGTCGACCACCGCTGGGACTTCAACTTCAGTCGGATCTGTGGCGCTCTTGGGCTGCGGAGTTTCTTCGGTGAAAGGATCTTCTTTGACTGGCGGAGTGTGTATATGCTCCAAGAACACACCACTCGGAATGGCTTCTCTCTTGGAACCTATCTTTGCTAGATCATCAGCTGCTTGATTTTTCAGTCGGGGTATATGATGGAGCTCCAACCCCTCGAACTTCTTCTCCAGCTTCCTCACTGCACTGCAGTATCCAGTCATGGCTGGGCTTCTCACGTCCCACTCTTTCATCACCTGATTGACCACTAAATCCGAGTCGCCATAGACCATTAGGCGACGGACGCCGAGTGAAATGGCCATGCGCAACCCATATAGGAGGGCCTCATATTCTGCCTCATTGTTGGAGGAATCAAAGTGAATCTGGAGCACATATCTGAGCTTATCTCCTCTGGGGGAAACCAGGACAACCCCAGCACCGGAACCATTCAACATCTTAGAGCCATCGAAAAACATGGTCCAATGCTCCGAGTGAACTTCAGTCGGCTGCTGTTGTTCAATCCACTCGGCGAGGAAATCTGCTATCGTCTGGGACTTAATGGCTTTCTTTGCCTCAAACTTGATATCAAGGGGAAGAAGTTCAATCGCCCATTTGGCCACTCGACCAGTTGCATCTCTGTTGTGCAAAATCTCTGATAGTGGAGCGTCGCTGACGACTGTGATGGAATGGTCAGAGAAATAATGAGCAACCTTCTTTGTGGTCATGTATATTCCATACACAAGCTTCTGATAATGAGGATATCTCTGCTTGGATGGAGTCAAGACTTCAGACAAATAATACACTGGGCGCTGAACTTTGAGAGCTTTTCCTTCTTCTTCCCGCTCGACCGTTAGCACAGTACTGACGACTTGTCCTGTGGCTGCGATGTAGAGCAACAGAGGCTCTTTGCTGATTGGAGCAGCAAGCACTGGCTGGGTGGAGAGCAGAGCTTTTAGCTCGGCAAACGCTGCATCAGCTTCTGGAGTCCACTCGAACTTGTCAGCCTTCTTCATCAGTCGGTAAAGAGGCAGTGCCTTTTCACCGAGTCGTGAGATGAATCGACTTAATGCGGCCAAGCATCCAGTAAGCTTCTGGACATCGTGCAGTCGCACAGGGCGTTTCATTCGGAGAATAGTGCCAATCTTCTCTGGGTTAGCGTCGATTCCCCGTTCGGAAACGAGAAAACCGAGTAACTTGCCACCAGGAACTCCAAATGTGCACTTTGATGGATTGAGCTTGATATCATACCTTCTGAGGTTGGCAAATGTTTCGACGAGGTCAGCAAGCAGGTCGGAACCTTTTCGTGACTTGACAACAATATCATCCATATAAGCTTCCACATTCCGACTGATTTGGGTGAGTAGACACTTCTGAATCATTCGCATAAATGTGGCTCCGGCATTCTTGAGGCCGAATGGCATGGTGATATAGCAGAAGCACCCGAATGGAGTGATGAAAGCTGTTTTTACCTCATCGGGCCCGTACAGACGGATCTGGTGGTACCCGGAGTAAGCATCTAAAAAAGACAACCTCTCGCATCCCGCGGTCGAGTCAACAATTTGATCTATGCGAGGGAGAGGAAAGTGATCTTTCGGGCAGGCCCGGTTGATGTGCTTGAAATCAATGCACATTCGGAGCGACTTGTCCTTCTTAGGAACCATGACGACATTAGCGAGCCACTCGGAGTGGTATATCTCTCGGATAAATCCTGCCGCCAACAGTCGAGCCACTTCTTCACCGATGGCCTTTCTCTTCTGGACGGCGGACCGCCGAAGATGCTCTTTGACTGGTTTTGCAGACGAGTCGACTCTTAGGCGATGCTCAGCCAGTCCCCTGGGAACACCTGGCATGTCAGCGGGCTTCCATGCAAAAATGTCCCAGTTCTCACGGAGGAACTGGATGAGCGCTTCTTCCTATTTTGGGTCGAGTGTTGTGGAGATGCGGGTCGGAGCGGCTTCGGGGTCGGTCGGGTGAATGTGAACAGGCTTCGTCTCACCGGACGACTGGAATGCAGACTCTGTGGCGGGCTTCTTGGATCGCAGCAAGTCACTCGGATCTGCGTTTTGCTTGTATTCATCGAACTCGACCGCTGTCACTTGGGAATCGGCAATCTTGGAGCCCTTCTGAAAGCACTCCTCTGCCTTTTTCCTATCACCGGTGACAGTGATCACACCTTTGGGACCGGGCATCTTCAATTTGAGGTACACGTAACATGGTCGAGCCATGAACCGTGCATAGGCTGGTCTCCCCAAAATGGCATGATATGCACTTTGAAAATCCACGACCTCAAACGTCAACTTTTCTTTGCGAAAATGCGTCGAATCACCAAACACTACGTCCAAAGCTATCTGGCCGAGTGACTCGGCCTTCTTCCCTGGTATAACTCCATGGAAGCTCATGTTACTAGTGCTCAGTCGGGACATCGGAATGCCCATACCTTTCAATGTGTCTGCATACAATAAGTTCAGCCCACTTCCACCATCCATCAGCACCTTTGTCAGTCGAGTGCCTTCGACAACTGGATCAACCACCAAAGCTTGCCTCCCGGGGGTGGCAATATGAGTCGGGTGATCAGATTGGTCGAATGTGATGGGTGTTTGAGACCACTTCAGATAATTTGCCTTTGCTGGGGCAACCATGTTCACCTCTCGGTTAATCACTTTCAGTCGACTTCTGCTTTCCACATCTGCAAAGATCATCAGAGTGGAGTTGATATGCGGATATCCTCCCTCACTGTCCTCTTTGTCTTCGGCCTTGTCCGACTCCTTCTCCTTGTCCTTAGACTGTTTTCCCTGAAACTGCTGGATCAGGAGTCGACATTGGCGAGTGGTGTGCTTTGGGTAAATGATATTCCCCTCTTCATCTTTCTTCGTGTGAATGTGACACGGCATATCCATCACGTCGTTCCCTTCTTTATCCTTTACCTTCTTGGGGTTCCAGGATCCTTTTGGTTTCCCCTTAAACTTTCCTTGAGTCACGGCTAGAGCCTCTCCAGGAGCTGCCGGTTCAGCCTTCCGCTTCTGTTTCCGACTGGTGTTTCCTTTTTCCGACTGACTCGGCTTGTGCTTGCCGCTTCGGAGTCGGTCTTCTTCTTCGCCGTTGGCGTACTTGGTAGCAATCTCCATCATCCGACTCAAGGTCATGTCACCGGTTCGACCAAATTTCAAACTCAGTTCTCTGTTCTTGACGCCGTCTTTGAAGGCGCATACTGCCTGATGATCAGAGACATTTTCCACAGTGTGGTGCAAAGTGATCCACCTCTGAATATACTCTCTGAGAGTCTCATTAGTTTTCTGCACGCAGACTTGCAACTCTGTCAATCCCGCTGGTCGCTTGCAAGTCCCTTCAAACGTTCTGACGAACACTCGGGACAGATCTTCCCAAGTGTAAATGCTGTTAGGAGGTAATTGAGTCAACCATGCCCTGGCAGAACCTTCCAACATGAGGGGCAAATGCTTCATGGCCACCTCGTCGTTCCCACCACCGATCTGAACTGCCACTCGGTAGTCTTCAAGCCAAGTTTCAGGCTTAGACTCACCAGTGAACTTGCTGACTCCTGTTGCCAACCTGAAATTGGGGGGGATAACTGCGGCTCTGATAGCTCTGCTGAAACATTCAGGACCAGAAACATGTACTCGACTGCTCGTGGGTACATCTCTGTCGAGTGCGCCTCGATGGGCTCTGTTCCGGTCGACCAACCCTTGCACGATAATGGATCGCGCGTCGAAGCCTGGCTCTCTGGGGTCAACTGGAACCCTACGCCCTGTACTGTACTGACGCCTATCATCTGGCTGCCGAGGAGCGTAAGACCCACCCCTCGGAGGGGAATAGGGCACTCGACGCCTATCATCTCGGTCGAGTCTGTCGCCATATTGATCTCGCCGATTCTCACGCCTTTCGCGCCGCGGAGGCGATCTGGGGCTGTGAGCCGACTGAACCGTATTCACAGTGACAGATCGACTGTGAATTCTGTTGCGCGACTGAGACACGGCTGAATTCTGATCTCCTGCTGCCCGGAGCAGATCCCTGATCTGCAGCAAACCTCTGCCAGCTTCCGACTGCGAAGGCTGAATGGACTCTGCTATACGGGTCGCAGCTGCTAAATTCTGAATTGGGGTTCGATATACCTGAGTCGGCGGGAAGAGTTGACGTCGACTGGTGTCGGGAACTCGTTGCCGCGCGCGCTCGTCGAGTGCTCGCTGAAGGTTCTCCAGTCGAGTGCGCTCGGCCAAATTGGCCAGACGCGCCTCCTCCAAGGCACGAGCCTCGGGGGTTTCTCCTGCGATGGGAATACGCAGGGGATCCTCGTTCCTGCGGCGAAGCTCTTCTCTTTGTAGAGAGTCGAGTGGCTCGGGCTGGTACTCTTCGTAGTCTCGTGCAGGGTCGCCGCCGTCACCTGCTCCACCACCACGGGCGAAGCCAGGAGGGCTGTGGGGCCCGTCGACCATCAAGATTTCCGCCGCTGGATCACTGCTTCCGCACTCGGATGCAGTCTCTCCGGAGCCAGTCGACTGATCGAACAAGCCGTAGAGAGATTCGTTGGGCTCGATTGCCGCAACTTGTGTAGTGGCCGATTGGCGAGCCACCGTGTGACTCACCCATCGCTGAAGCCTCGACCGGCCTGAGCGCTTGCGCTGGCGGGAGACCGGGAGGGTGTACGATGGAGGAGCCGACTGATACTGGGTCGACGGTTTCCGCAGCAGAACGCCGCGGACACATGCGCGAAAATGCGTCGCACCGCGGACGGGGAGCGCGTCTACGTCGAGTGGAGCCTCCTGGAGCCATGCGGAGTCGTCGGCGATGAAGGTGAGAGTGCCGAGACGGATCTCTTGACCCTTGACCAAAACTCCAGCAGACACCATGATGAGAGTACTCGGAAGAATCGCAACTTCTCCACAAAATCGCTAAAACACCGGCCCCAAGGTGGGCGCCAACTGTCGTGGTTCTAAGTCTGACAGTAGAGTGGGGGGTAGGTATGGAGAGGCAAGGTCCTAGCTATGGAGAGGTTGTAAGCACAAAGGATGTACGAGTTCAGGCCCTTCTCGGAAGAAGTAACAACCCTACGTCTTGGAGCCCGGAGGCGGTCGAGTGGATTATGAATGTATGAATTACAAGGTGCCGAACCCCTCTGCCTGTGGAGGAGGGTGGCTTATATAGAGTGCGCCAGGACCCTAGCCAGCCCACGCAGGAGAGGGTTTAAGGTGAGTTAAGTCTGGGGCGTTACTGGTAACGCCCCACATAAAGTGCCTTTACTATCATAAAGTCTACTTGATTACAGGCCGTTGCAGTGCATAGTGCCTCTTGACCTCCTGGTGGTCGAGTGAGTCTTCGTGGTCGAGTCCTTCAGGCCAGTCGAGTGAATCCTCGTTGGTCGACTGGAAGGCGACCTCTTCTAAGGACGTCCTAGGGTAAGTTACTTGGATCAGGTCCATGATCCTACCCTAGGTACACAACCCCATCACCCCCCCCCCTCACGGACGGCGCTGCCGCCGGCACCTGGAGGGGGGAAACGAACGTGTCAGGTCTACACGGAGGGGATCTTGCTATGGGTCTGGCCCGGTTGTTGCTCCAAAGTATTCCTATGGGCTGACCTAACACAACCGGGCGGGGAGGTCCGCTGACAAACCCCGTCCGTGGAAAGTCAAAGGGCTAGATCTCGTGGTCAAACGCTATAGGGTTAGGCGGGACGGGGGCTCTTGGGGGGGTAGCAATGCCACTGGAGCGTCGCACCGCGCCCTCATACATGCGGGGTGGTGTGGTGGCATGTCCAAAGAGGCGGCACCCGTCTCGGGGGCGTGGCCCCTCCTCACGGACGGCGATGACACCGTAGTAGACGTTCTGCGGTAACGATGCGGCGTGAATATTATTAAACACTCGGAACACGATAAAATCATGAGTTTTTTTGCACGACGTGGGCACATGTGCTATAGGAACGATGGTATTTTTTTCATAATTTTTGGTGATGGAGAAGTATCCGAAAAAATCCCTCTACGCGGATTGCCCTTCGCGCGTCTACGGCTGTGGCCGGCAGCCTACGGGGGCTAGCATGCCGCCAAATCTTGTGTAGGCAGCCTCTCACAAGTCTGGAAGCGTTGTGGCAGTTGCAAAGGCCCGGCACGCATATCCGGGGTGTGCCCCCTATCACGGACTTCGCCGCCGCCGGCACCTGGAGTGGGCAAACGGACGCGTCGGTTCTAGACGGAGCGGATCTTGCTGTGGGTCTGGCCCGGTTGTTGCTCCAAAGTGTTCCTATGGGCTGACCTAACACAACCGGGCGGGGAGGTCCACTGGTCAAAGCCTGTCCGTGCAAAGTCAAAGGGCTAGTTCTCGTGGTCAGACGCTATAGGGTTATGCAGGACGGGGGCCCTGGGGGGCTAGCAATGCCAAAGGAGCGTCGCACCGGGCCCTCATACATGCGGGGTGGTGTGGTGGCATGTCCAAAGAGGCGGCACGCGTCTCGAGGGTGTGCCCCCCCCCTCACGGACGGCGATGACACGGTAGTAAACGATCTGCGGAAACGATGCGGCGTGAATATTATTAAATACTCGGAGCACGATAAAATCATGAGGTTTTTGCACGACGTGG
Organism: Triticum aestivum; assembly: GCF_018294505.1. Lineage (NCBI taxonomy): Eukaryota > Viridiplantae > Streptophyta > Magnoliopsida > Poales > Poaceae > Triticum > Triticum aestivum. Next base: position 26,586,455 of record NC_057797.1, on the reverse strand, counting down.
GCACATGTGCTATAGGAACGATGGTATTTTTTCATAATTTTTGGTGATGGAGAAGTATCCAAAAAAAACCCCTCTACGCGAATTGCCTTCGCGCATCTACGGCTGTGGCCGGTGGCCTACGGGGGCTAGCATGCCGCCAAATCTTGCGTAGGCAGCCTCTCACAAGTCTGGAAGTGTTGTGGTGGTTGCAAACGCCCAACACGCGTGTCCGGGGTGTGCCCCCCTCATGGACGGCGCCGCCGCCGGCACCTGGAGTGGGGAAACGGACGCGTCGGGTCTACACGGAGGGGATCTTGCGGTGGGTCTGGCCCGGTTGTTGCTCCAAAGTGTTCCTATGGGCTGACCTAACACAACCGGGTGGGGACGTCCGCTGGTCAAAGCCCGTCCGTGGAAAGTCAAAGGGCTAGATCCCGTGGTCAAACGCTACAGGTTAGGCGGGACGGGGGCCCTGGGAGGGTGTAGCAATGCCACTGGAGCATCACACCGGGCCCTCATACATGCGGGGTGGTGTCGTGGCATGTCCGAAGAGGCGGCACGCGTCTCCGGGGCATGGCCCCCCCTCACGGACGGCGATGACACGGTAGTAGACGTTCTGCGGTAACGATGCGGTGTGAATATTGTTAAATACTCGGAGCGCGATAAAATCATGAGTTTTTATTTTGCACGGCGTGGGCACATGTGCTATAGGAACGATGGTGTTTTTTCATAATTTTTGGTGATGTAGAAGTATCCGAAAAATTCCCTCTACGCGGATTGCCCTTCGCGCCTCTACGGCTGTGGCCGGCGGCCTACGGGGGCTAGCATGCCGCCAAATCTTGCGTAGGCGGCCTCTCACAAGTCTGGAAGTGTTCTGACGGTTGCGAACGCTCGGCACGCGTGTCCGGGGTGTGCCCCCCCCCCCATCGCGGACGGCGCCGCCGCCGGCACCTGGAGTGGGCAAACGGACGCGTCGGGTCTACACGGAGGGGATCTTGCTGTGGGTCTAGCCCGGTTGTTGCTCCAAATTGTTCCTATGGGCTGACCTAACACAACCGGGCGGGGAGGACCGCTGGTCAAAGCTCGTCTGTGCAAAGTCAAAGGGCTAGATCTCGTGGTCAAACGCTACAGGGTTAGGCGGGACGGGGGCCCTGGGGGGGGGGTAGCAATGCCACCGGAGCATCGCACCGGGCCCTGATACATGCGGGGTGGTGTGGTGGCATGTCCTAAGAGGCGGCACGCGTCTCCGGGGCGTGGCCCCCCCTCACGGACGGCGATGACATAGTAGTAGACGTTCTGCGGTAACGATGCGGCGTGAATATTATTAAATACTCGGAGCGCGATAAAATCATGAGTTTTTTTGCACGAGGTGGGAACATGTGCTATAGGAACGATGGTATTTTTTCATAATTTTTGGTGATGGAGAAGTATCCGAAAAATTCCCTCTACGCGGATTGGCCCTTCGCGCGTCTACGGCTGTGGCCGGCGGCCTACGGGGGCTAGCATGCCACCAAATCTTGCGTAGGCGGCCTCTCACAAGTCTGGAAGTGTTTTGACGGTTGCAAACACCCGGCACGCGTGTCCGGGGTGTGCCCCCCCCTCACGGACGACGCCGCCGCCGACACCTGGAGGGGGGAAACGGACGCGTCGGGTCTACACGGAGGGGATCTTGCGGTGGGTCTGGTCCGGTTGTTGCTCCAAAGTGTTCCTATGGGCTGACCTAACACAACCGGGCGGGGAGGTCCGCTGGTCAAAGCCCGTTCGTGCAAAGTCAAAGGGCTAGATCCCATGGTCAAACACTACAGGGTTAGGCGGGACGGGGGCCCTGGGGGGTAGCAATGCCACCGGAGCGTCGCACCGGGCCCTCATACATGCGCGGTGGTGTGGTGGCATGTCCGAAGAGGCGGCACGCGTCTCCGGGGCGTGGCCCCCCCTCACGGATGGCGATGACACGGTAGTAGACGTTCTGCGGTAACGATGCGGCATGTATATTATTAAATACTTGGAGTGCGATAAAATCATGAGTTTTTTTGCACGATGTGGGCACATGTGCTATAGGAACGATGGTATTTTTTCATAATTTTTGGTGATGGAGAAGTATCCGAAAAATTCCCTCTATGCGGATTGCCCTTCGCGTGTCTACGGCTGTGGCCGGTGGCCTACGGGGGCTAGCATGCCGCCAAATCTTGCGTAGGCGGCCTCTCACAAGTCTGGAAGTGTTTTGACGATTGCAAACGCCCGACACGCGTGTCCGGGGTGTGCCCCCCCCTCACGGACGGCGCCGCCGCCGGCACCTGGAGGGGGGAAACGGACGCGTCGGGTCTACACGGAGGGGATCTTGCTCTGGGTCTGGCCCGGTTGTTGCTCCAAAGTGTTCCTATGAGCTGACCTAACACAACCGGGCGGGGAGGTCCGCTGGTCAAAGCCCGTTCGTGCAAAGTCAAAGGGCTAGATCCCGTGGTCAAACGCTACAGGGTTAGGCGGGACGGGGGCCCTGGGGGTAGCAATGCCACCGGAGCGTCGCACCGGGCCCTCATACATGCGCGATGGTGTGGTGGCATGTCCGAAGAGGCGGCACGCGTCTCCGGGGCGTGGCCCCCCCTCACGGATGGCGATGACACAGTAGTAGACGTTCTGCGGTAACGATGCGGCATGAATATTATTAAATACTTGGAGCGCGATAAAATCATGAGTTTTTTTGCATGATGTGGGCACATGTGCTATAGGAACGATGGTATTTTTTCATAATTTTTGGTGATGGAGAAGTATCCGAAAAATTCCCTCTACGTGGATTGCCCTTCGCGTGTCTACGGTTGTGGCCGGCGGCCTACGGGGGCTAGCATGCCGCCAAATCTTGCGTAGGCGGCCTCTCACAAGTCTGGAAGTGTTGTGACGGTTGCAAACGCCCGGCACGCGTGTCCGGGGTGTGCCCCCCCCTCGCGGATGGCGTCGCCGCCGGCACCTGGAGGGGGGAAACGGACGCGTCGGGTCTACACGGAGGGGATCTTGCTGTGGGTCTGGCCAGGTTGTTGCTCCAAAGTGTTCCTATGGGCTGACCTAACACAACCTGGCAGGGAGGTCTGCTGGTCAAAGCCCGTCCGTGCAAAGTTAAAGGGCTAGATCCCGTGGTCAAATGCTACAGGGTTAGGCGGGACGGGGGCCTTGGGGGTAGCAATGCCACCGGAGCGTCGCACCGGGCCCTCATACATGCATGGTGGTGTTGTGGCATGTCCGAAGAGGCGGCACGCGTCTCCGGGGCGTGCCCCCCCCCCCCTGACGGACGGCGATGACAAGGTAGTAGACGTTCTGCGGTAACGATGCGGCGTGAATATTATTAAATACTCGGAGGGCGATAAAATCATGAGTTTTTTTGCACGACGTGGACACATGTGCTATAGGAACGATGGTATTTTTTCATAAGTTTTGGTAATGGAGAAGTATCCGAAAAATTCCCTCTACACGGATTGCCCTTCGCGCGTCTACGGCTGTGGCCGGCGGCCTACGGGGGCTAGCATGCCGCCAAATCTTGCGTAGGCGGCCTCTCACAAGTATGGAAGTGTTGTGACGGTTGCAAACACCCGGCACGCGTGTCCGGGGTGTGCCCCCCCCTCACGGACGGCACTGCCGCCGGCACCTGGAGGGGGGAAACGAACGTGTCAGGTCTACACGGAGGGGATCTTGCTATGGGTCTGGCCCAGTTGTTGCTCCAAAGTATTCCTATGGGCTGACCTAACACAACCGGGCGGGGAGGTCCGCTGACCAACCCCGTCCGTGGAAAGTCAAAGGGCTAGATCTCGTGGTCAAACGCTATAGGGTTAGGCGGGACGGGGGCCCTTGGGGGGGGTAGCAATGCCACTGGAGCGTCGCACCGCGCCCTCATACATGCGGGTGGTGTGGTGGCATGTCCGAAGAGGCGGCACGTGTCTCGGGGGCGTGGCCCCTCCTCACGGACGGCGATGACACGGTAGTAGACGTTCTGCGGTAACGATGCGGCGTGAATATTATTAAACACTCGGAACACGATAAAATCATGAGTTTTTTTGCACGACGTGGGCACATGTGCTATAGGAACGATGGTATTTTTCATAATTTTTGGTGATGGAGAAGTATCCGAAAAAATCCCTCTACGCGGATTGCTCTTCGCGCGTCTACGGCTGTGGCCGGCAGCCTACGGGGGCTAGCATGCCGCCAAATCTTGTGTAGGCAGCCTCTCACAAGTCTGGAAGTGTTGTGGCGGTTGCAAAGGCCCGGCACGCATATCCGGGGTGTGCCCCCCATCACGGACTTCGTCGCCGGCGGCACCTGGAGTGGGCAAACGGACGCGTCGGGTCTACACGGAGGGGATCTTGCTGTGGGTCTGGCCCGGTTGTTGCTCCAAAGTGTTCCTATGGGCTGACCTAACACAACCGGGCGGGGAGGTCCACTAGTCAAAGCCCGTCCGTGCAAAGTCAAAGGGCTAGATCCCATGGTCAAACGCTATAGGGTTATGCAGGACGGGGGCCCTGGGGGGGGGTGGCAATGCCACTGGAGCGTCGCACCGGGCCCTCATACATGCGGGGTGGTGTGGTGGCATGTCCGAAGAGGCGGCACGCGTCTCGGGGGTGTGCCCCGCCCCCTCACGGACGGCGATGACACGGTAGTAAACGATCTGCGGTAATGATGTGGCGTGAATATTATTAAATACTCGAAGCGCGATAAAATCATGAGTTTTCTTGCACGATGTGGGCACATGTGCTATAGGAACGATGGTATTTTTTCATAATTTTTGGTGATGGAGAAGTATCCGAAAAATTCCCTCTACGCGGATTGCCCTTCGCGCGTCTACGGCTGTGGCCGGCGGCCTACGGGGGCTAGCATGCCGCCAAATCTTGCGTAGGCGGCCTCTCACAAGTCTGGAAGTGTTGTGACGGTTGCAAACACCCGGCACGCGTGTCCGGGGTGTGCCCCCCCCCCTCACGGACGGATCTGCCGCCGGCACCTGGAGGGGGGAAACGAACGTGTCAGGTCTACACGGAGGGGATCTTGCTATGGGTCTGGCCCGGTTGTTGCTCCAAAGTATTCCTATGGGCTGACCTAACACAACCGGGCGGGGAGGTCCGCTGACCAACCCCGTCCGTGGAAAGTCAAAGGGCTAGATCTCGTGGTCAAACGCTATAGGGTTAGGCGGGACGGGGGCCCTTGGGGGGGTAGCAATGCCACTGGAGCGTCGCACCGCGCCCTCATACATGCGGGGTGGTGTGGTGGCATGTCCGAAGAGGTGGCACCCATCTCGGGGGCGTGGCCCCTCCTCACGGACGGCGATGACACGGTAGTAGATGTTCTGCGGTAACGATGCGGCGTGAATATTATTAAACACTCGGAACACGATAAAATCATGAGTTTTTTGCACGACGTGGGCACATGTGCTATAGGAACGATGGTATTTTTTCATAATTTTTAGTGATGGAGAAGTATCCGAAAAAATCCCTCTACGTGGATTGCCCTTCGCGCGTCTACGGCTGTGGCCGGTGGCCTACGGGGGCTAGCATGCCGCCAAATCTTGCGTAGGCGGCCTCTCACAAGTCTGGAAGTGTTTTGACGATTGCAAACGCCCGGCACACGTGTCCGGGGTGTGCCCCCCCCCCTCACGGACGGCGCCGCCGCCGGCACCTGGAGGGGGGAAACGGACGCGTCGGGTCTACACGGAGGGGATCTTGCTCTGGGTCTGGCCCGGTTGTTGCTCCAAAGTGTTCCTATGAGCTGACCTAACACAACCGGGCGGGGAGGTCCGCTGGTCAAAGCCCGTTCGTGCAAAGTCAAAGGGCTAGATCCCGTGGTCAAACGCTACAGGGTTAGGCGGGACAGGGGCCCTGGGGGTAGCAATGCCACCGGAGCGTCGCACCGGGCCCTCATACATGCGCGGTGGTGTGGTGGCATGTCCGAAGAGGCGGCACGCGTCTCCGGGGCGTGGCCCCCCTCACGGATGGCGATGACACGGTAGTAGACGTTCTACGGTAACGATGCGGCATGAATATTATTAAATACTTGGAGCGCGATAAAATCATGAGTTTTTTTGCACGATGTGGGCACATGTGCTATAGGAACGATGGTATTTTTTCATAATTTTTGGTGATGGAGAAGTATCCGAAAAATTCCCTCTACGCGGATTGCCCTTCGCGTGTCTACGGCTGTGGCCGGCGGCCTACGGGGGCTAGCATGCCGCCAAATCTTGCGTAGGCGGCCTCTCACAAGTCTGGAAGTGTTGTGACGGTTGCAAACGCCCGGCACGCGTGTCCGGGGTGTGCCCCCCCCCCTCGCGGGACGGGGGCCCTTGGGGGGGGTAGCAATGCCACTGGAGCGTCGCACCGCGCCCTCATACATGCGGGTGGTGTGGTGGCATGTCCGAAGAGGCGGCACGTGTCTCGGGGGCGTGGCCCCTCCTCACGGACGGCGATGACACGGTAGTAGACGTTCTGCGGTAACGATGCGGCGTGAATATTATTAAACACTCGGAACACGATAAAATCATGAGTTTTTTTGCACGACGTGGGCACATGTGCTATAGGAACGATGGTATTTTTCATAATTTTTGGTGATGGAGAAGTATCCGAAAAAATCCCTCTACGCGGATTGCTCTTCGCGCCTCTACGGCTGTGGCCGGCAGCCTACGGGGGCTAGCATGCCGCCAAATCTTGTGTAGGCAGCCTCTCACAAGTCTGGAAGTGTTGTGGCGGTTGCAAAGGCCCGGCACGCATATCCGGGGTGTGCCCCCCATCACGGACTTCGTCGCCGGCGGCACCTGGAGTGGGCAAACGGACGCGTCGGGTCTACACGGAGGGGATCTTGCTGTGGGTCTGGCCAGGTTGTTGCTCCAAAGTGTTCCTATGGGCTGACCTAACACAACCTGGCGGGGAGGTCTGCTGGTCAAAGCCCGTCCGTGCAAAGTTAAAGGGCTAGATCCCGTGGTCAAATGCTACAGGGTTAGGCGGGACGGGGGCCTTGGGGGTAGCAATGCCACCGGAGCGTCGCACCGGGCCCTCATACTTGCATGGTGGTGTTGTGGCATGTCCGAAGAGGCGGCACGCGTCTCCGGGGCATGCCCCCCCCCTGACGGACGGCGATGACAAGGTAGTAGACGTTCTGCGGTAACGATGCGGCGTGAATATTATTAAATACTCGGAGGGCGATAAAATCATGAGTTTTTTTGCACGACGTGGACACATGTGCTATAGGAACGATGGTATTTTTTCATAAGTTTTGGTAATGGAGAAGTATCCGAAAAATTCCCTCTACGCGGATTGCCCTTCGCGCGTCTACGGCTGTGGCCGGCGGCCTACGGGGGCTAGCATGCCGCCAAATCTTGCGTAGGCGGCCTCTCACAAGTATGGAAGTGTTGTGACGGTTGCAAACACCCGGCACGCGTGTCCGGGGTGTGCCCCCCCCCCCTCACGGACGACACTGCCGCCAGCACCTGGAGGGGGGAAACGAATGTGTCAGGTCTACACGGAGGGGATCTTGCTATGGGTCTGGCCCGGTTGTTGCTCCAAAGTATTCCTATGGGCTGACCTAACACAACCGGGCGGGGAGGTCCGCTGACCAACCCCGTCCGTGGAAAGTCAAAGGGCTAGATCTCGTGGTCAAACGCTATAGGGTTAGGCGGGACGGGGGCCCTTGGGGGGGGGGTAGCAATGCCACTGGAGCGTCGCACCGCGCCCTCATACATGCGCGTGGTGTGGTGGCATGTCCGAAGAGGCGGCACGCGTCTCGGGGGCGTGGCCCCTCCTCACGGACGGCGATGACACGGTAGTAGACGTTCTGCGGTAACGATGCGGCGTGAATATTATTAAACACTCGGAACACGATAAAATCATGAGTTTTTTTGCACGACGTGGGCACATGTGCTATAGGAACGATGGTATTTTTCATAATTTTTGGTGATGGAGAAGTATCCGAAAAAATCCCTCTACACGGATTGCTCTTCGCGCGTCTACGGCTGTGGCCGGCAGCCTACGGGGGCTAGCATGCCGCCAAATCTTGTGTAGGCAGCCTCTCACAAGTCTGGAAGTGTTGTGGCGGTTGCAAAGGCCCGACACGCATATCCGGGGTGTGCCCCCCATCACGGACTTCGTCGCCGGCGGCACCTGGAGTGGGCAAACGGACGCGTCGGGTCTACACGGAGGGGATCTTGCTGTGGGTCTGGCCCAGTTGTTGCTCCAAAGTGTTCCTATGGGCTGACCTAACACAACCGGGCGGGGAGGTCCACTAGTCAAAGCCCGTCTGTGCAAAGTCAAAGGGCTAGATCCCGTGGTCAAACGCTATAGGGTTATGCAGGACGGGGGCCCTGGGGGGGGTGGCAATGCCACTGGAGCGTCGCACCGGGCCCTCATACATGCGGGGTGGTGTGGTGGCATGTCCGAAGAGGCGGCACGCGTCTCGGGGGTGTGCCCCGCCCCCTCACGGACGGCGATGACACGGTAGTAAACGATCTGCGGTAATGATGTGGCGTGAATATTATTAAATATTCGAAGCGCGATAAAATCATGAGTTTTTTTGCACGACGTGGGCACATGTGCTATAGGAACGATGGTATTTTTTCATAAATTTTGGTGATGGAGAAGTATCCGAAAAATTCCCTCTACGCGGATTGCCCTTCGCGCGTCTACGGCTGTGGCCGGCGGCCTACGGGGGCTAGCATGCCGCCAAATCTTGCGTAGGCGGCCTCTCACAAGTCTGGAAGTGTTGTGACGGTTGCAAACACCCGGCACGCGTGTCCGGGGTGTGCCCCCCCTCACGGACGGCTCTGCCGCCGGCACCTGGAGGGGGGAAACGAACGTGTCAGGTCTACACGGAGGGGATCTTGCTATGGGTCTGGCCCGGTTGTTGCTCCAAAGTATTCCTATGGGCTGACCTAACACAACCGGGCGGGAAGGTCCGCTGACCAACCCCGTCCGTGGAAAGTCAAAGGGCTAGATCTCGTGGTCAAACGCTATAGGGTTAGGCGGGACGGGGGCCCTTGGGGGGGTAGCAATGCCACTGGAGCATCGCACCGCGCCCTCATACATGCGGGGTGGTGTGGTGGCATGTCCGAAGAGGTGGCACCCATCTCGGGGGCGTGGCCCCTCCTCACGGACGGCGATGACACGGTAGTATACGTTCTGCGGTAACGATGCGGCGTGAATATTATTAAACACTCGGAACACGATAAAATCATGAGTTTTTTGCACTACGTGGGCACATGTGCTATAGGAACGATGGTATTTTTTTCATAATTTTTAGTGATGGAGAAGTATCCGAAAAAATCCCTCTACGTGGATTGCCCTTCGCGCGTCTACAGCTGTGGCCGGCAGCCTACGGGGGCTAGCATGCCGCCAAATCTTGTGTAGGCAGCCTCTCACAAGTCTGGAAGTGTTGTGGCGGTTGCAAAGGCCCGGCACGCATATCCGGGGTGTGCCCCCCATCACGGACTTCGGCGCCGCCGGCACCTGGAGTGGGCAAACGGACGCGTCGGGTCTACACGGAGGGGATCTTGCTGTGGGTCTGGCCCGGTTGTTGCTCCAAAGTGTTCCTATGGGCTGACCTAACACAACCGGGCGGGGAGGTCCACTAGTCAAAGCCCGTCCGTGCAAAGTCAAAGGGCTAGATCCCGTGGTCAAACGCTATAGGGTTATGCAGGACGGGGGCCCTGGGGGGGTGGCAATGCCACTGGAGCGTCGCACCGGGCCCTCATACATGCGGGGTGGTGTGGTGGCATGTCCGAAGAGGCAGCACGCGTCTCGGGGGTGTGCCCCGCCCCCTCACGGACGGCGATGACACGGTAGTAAACGATCTGCGGTAATGATGTGGCGTGAATATTATTAAATACTCGAAGCGCGATAAAATCATGAGTTTTTTTGCACGACGTGGGCACATGTGCTATAGGAACGATGGTATTTTTTCATAATTTTTGGTGATGGAGAAGTATCCGAAAAATTCCCTCTACGCGGATTGCCCTTCGCGCGTCTACGGCTGTGGCCGGCGGCCTACGGGGGCTAGCATGCCGCCAAATCTTGCGTAGGCGACCTCTCACAAGTCTGGAATTGTTGTGACGGTTGCAAACACCCGGCACGCGTGTCCGGGGTGTGCCCCCCCTCACGGACGGCTCTGCCGCCGGCACCTGGAGGGGGGAAACGAACGTGTCAGGTCTACACGGAGGGGATCTTGCTATGGGTCTGGCCCGGTTGTTGCTCCAAAGTATTCCTATGGGCTGACCTAACACAACCGGGCGCGGAGGTCCGCTGACCAACCCCGTCCGTGGAAAGTCAAAGGGCTAGATCTCGTGGTCAAACGCTATAGGGTTAGGCGGGACGGGGGCCCTTGGGGGGGTAGCAATGCCACTGGAGCGTCGCACCGCGCCCTCATACATGCGGGGTGGTGTGGTGGCATATCCGAAGAGGTGGCACCCGTCTCGGGGGCGTGGCCCCTCCTCACGGACGGCGATGACACGGTAGTAGACGTTCTGCGGTAACGATGCGGCGTGAATATTATTAAACACTCGGAACACGATAAAATCATGAGTTTTTTGCACGACGTGGGCACATGTGCTATAGGAACGATGGTATTTTTTTCATAATTTTTAGTGATGGAGAAGTATCCGAAAAAATCCCTCTACGTGGATTGCCCTTCGCGCGTCTACAGCTGTGGCCGGCAGCCTACGGGGGCTAGCATGCCGCCAAATCTTGTGTAGGCAGCCTCTCACAAGTCTGGAAGTGTTGTGGCGGTTGCAAAGGCCCGGCACGCATATCCGGGGTGTGCCCCCCATCACGGACTTCGCCGCCGCCGGCACCTGGAGTGGGCAAACGGACGCGTCGGGTCTACACGGAGGGGATCTTGCTGTGGGTCTGGCCCGGTTGTTGCTCCAAAGTGTTCCTATGGGCTGACCTAACACAACCGGGCGGGGAGGTCCACTGGTCAAAGCCTGTCCGTGCAAAGTCAAAGGGCTAGATCCCGTGGTCAAACGCTATAGGGTTATGCAG
>NC_057797.1:26572341-26575288 GCF_018294505.1 Triticum aestivum | reverse complement strand
GGAGCGTCGCACCGGGCCCTCATACATGCGGGGTGGTGTGGTGGCATGTCTGAAGAGGCGGCACGCGTCTCGGGGGTGTGCCCCCCCTCACGGACGGCGATAACACGGTAGTAAATGATCTGCGGTAACGATGCGGCGTGAATATTATTAAATACTTGGAGCGCGATAAAATCATGAGTTTTTTTGCACGACGTGGGCACATGTGCTATAGGAACGATGGTATTTTTTCATAATTTTTCGTGATGGAGAAGTATCCAAAAAAATCCCTCTACGCGGATTGCCCTTCGCGCGTCTACGGCTGTGGCCGGCGGCCTACGGGGGCTAGCATGCCGCCAAATCTTGCGTAGGCAGCCTCTCACAAGTCTGGAAGTGTTGTGGTGGTTGCAAACGCCCAACACGCGTGTGCGGGGTGTGCTCCCCTCATGGACGGCGCCGCCGCCGGCACCTGGAGTGGGGAAACGGACGCGTCGGGTCTACACGGAGGGGATCTTGCGGTGGGTCTGGCCCGGTTGTTGCTCCAAAGTGTTCCTATGGGCTGACCTAACACAACCGGGTGGGGACGTCCGCTGGTCAAAGCCCGTCCGTGGAAAGTCAAAGGGCTAGATCCCGTGGTCAAACGCTACAGGTTAGGCGGGACGGGGGCCCTGGGAGGGTGTAGCAATGCCACTGGAGCATCACACCGGGCCCTCATACATGCGGGGTGGTGTCGTGGCATGTCCGAAGAGGCGGCACGCGTCTCCGGGGCATGGCCCGCCCTCACGGACGACGATGACACGGTAGTAGACGTTCTGCGGTAACGATGCGGTGTGAATATTGTTAAATACTCGGAGCGCGATAAAATCATGAGTTTTTATTTTGCACGGCGTGGGCACATGTGCTATAGGAATGATGGTGTTTTTTCATAATTTTTGGTGATGTAGAAGTATCCGAGAAATTCCCTCTACGCGGATTGCCCTTCGCGCGTCTACGGTTGTGGCCGGCGGCCTACGGGGGCTAGCATGCCGCCAAATCTTGCGTAGGCGGCCTCTCACAAGTCTGGAAGTGTTGTAACGGTTGCAAATGCTCGGCACGCATGTCTGGGGTGTGGCCCCCCATCGCGGACGGCGCCGCCGCCGGCACCTGGAGGGGGGAAACGGACGCGTCGGGTCTACACGGAGGGGATCTTGCTGTGGGTCTAGCCCGGTTGTTGCTCCAAATTGTTCCTATGGGCTGACCTAACACAACCGGGCGGGGAGGTCCGCTGGTCAAAGCTCGTCTGTGCAAAGTCAAAGGGCTAGATCCCGTGGTCAAACGCTACAGGGTTAGGCGGGACGGGGGCCCTGGGGGGGGGGGTAGCAATGCCACCGGAGCATCGCACTGGGCCCTCATACATGCGGGGTGGTGTGGTGGCATGTCCTAAGAGGCGGCACGCGTCTCCGGGGCGTGGCCCCCCCTCACGGACGATGATGACATAGTAGTAGACGTTCTGCAGTAACGATGCGGCGTGAATATTATTAAATACTCGGAGCGCGATAAAATCATGAGTTTTTTTGCACGAGGTGGGCACATGTGCTATAGGAACGATGGTATTTTTTCATAATTTTTGGTGATGGAGAAGTATCCGAAAAATTCCCTCTACGCGGATTGGCCCTTCGCGCGTCTACGGCTGTGGCCGGCGGCCTACGGGGGCTAGCATGCCGCCAAATCTTGCGTAGGCGGCCTCTCACAAGTCTGGAAGTGTTTTGACGGTTGCAAACGCCCGGCACGCGTGTCCGGGGTGTGCCCCCCCCCTCACGGACGACGCCGCCGCCGACACCTGGAGGGGGGAAACGGACGCGTCGGGTCTACACGGAGGGGATCTTGCTGTGGGTCTGGTCCGGTTGTTGCTCCAAAGTGTTCCTATGGGCTGACCTAACACAACCGGGCGGGGAGGTCCGCTGGTCAAAGCCCGTTCGTGCAAAGTCAAAGGGCTAGATCCCATGGTCAAACACTACAGGGTTAGGCGGGACGGGGGCCCTGGGGGGTAGCAATGCCACCGGAGCGTCGCACCGGGCCCTCATACATGCGCGGTGGTGTGGTGGCATGTCCGAAGAGGCGGCACGCGTCTCCGGGGCGTGGCCCCCCCTCACGGATGGCGATGACACGGTAGTAGACGTTCTGCGGTAACGATGCGGCATGAATATTATTAAATACTTGGAGTGCGATAAAATCATGAGTTTTTTTGCACGATGTGGGCACATGTGCTATAGGAACGATGGTATTTTTTCATAATTTTTGGTGATGGAGAAGTATCCGAAAAATTCCCTCTACGCGGATTGCCCTTCGCGTGTCTACGGCTGTGGCCGGCGGCCTACGGGGGCTAGCATGCCGCCAAATCTTGCGTAGGCGGCCTCTCACAAGTCTGGAAGTGTTGTGACGGTTGCAAACGCCCGGCACGCGTGTCCGGGGTGTGCCCCCCCTCGCGGATGGCGTCGCCGCCGGCACCTGGAGGGGGGAAACGGACGCGTCGGGTCTACACGGAGGGGATCTTACTGTGGGTCTGGCCCGGTTGTTGCTCCAAAGTGTTCCTACGGGCTGACCTAACACAACCTGGCGGGGAAGTCTGCTAATAACATTTAAAAAATATTTAAAAAATGAAAAATATGAACTACTAAAAATATTTAAAAAATGAAAAATATGAACTACTAATAACATTTAAAAAATAAAAAATATAACTATGCTGACGGCAAAGCCGTCGGCATAGCTGCGGCCATAGGGGACGTGTCACGGGGATCGGTGACGTGGCATCTATGCCGACGGCAGCCGTCGGCATAGTTTGCCTTATCCCCTCACGTCGACCCTCATCCACTCAATCTCTCCCACTCCCCGCGACCCCGCCCCTACTGCCGTCGCCGCACTCGCCCCTTGCCGCCGCCGCCGCCGCACTCGCCCCCTGCCGCCGCCGCCACACTCGCCCCCTGCCTCGCCT
>NC_057797.1:26562956-26571873 GCF_018294505.1 Triticum aestivum | reverse complement strand
GCATGGACGCCGCCCCGGTCGGCCCACGGCCTAGCCTGGCCGGCCCCCTGCTGGTCCGACCGGCCGGCCCCTCCGGCGACCGCCCCCTGCCGCTCCGGTGGTCGTCCCCTGCCCCGACCGGCCGCCCCCTGCTCCGGTGGTCGCCCCCTCATCCGTAGGTAAGATTTTTTTTACCTTTTTTGTGTAGTAATGTTGTAGATGAATGCATATATATATATATATATGTATATTAATAGATGATTAGATAGATGAATGAAATGAAAGAGAGTATAAATCTGAAAAAAATTAAGTGCACAATGTGAGATAGATAGATGAGATGAATGGATATTTGTGTAGTTTTACTATGTTTTTAGATACATACTCAATATTATAGATATATGTATTGTGAAGATGAGATGAGAGGGAAGAGTAATTTTTTGTGAAGATAGATAGACGAAAGTTAAAATTTGGATATGATGAGTGGTTACTTCATCAAGTTGGTCTTGCTAAAACAAGTTTGTGATATGATGTGATGTGTGATGATGCTTTATATGTGATGCGATGACCTAATTTTTTTCATTTGGTGGAATTTAGAGGATTTCTGGTGGTGCCTCCGGTGGAGTGATCATTGATGTTGGAGCTCTTGGTCTTTGATTGTCCCTTCACTGATCGACTACATCATCTACATCCGAGGGTGAGCTACAAATCCACCACCTCATACGTTCTTTTAATCATGTCACTAGATTAAATTTTCACATCAAGTCGCGTAACCTAGGTCTCCCGTCCGAAAGGGTTGCATCGATAAATATGCATTCAATTGCATATTTATCACCGCAGCTCTTTCGGATTGTCCAGCGCTTTCCACGGACAGCCCGAGGATGTGTAGATTGGGTACGTTGTTCATGCTCTACCCCGTTCCGAGACAGGATTTCGGTGGCACCTCCCTGTTGTTCACCGGATGCACATTCTCTCGGCATTTTGTTGAGACGTGTATTTGGAGAACAGCGGGGAGGTGCTGCCGGAATTTTGTCTCGGAGTGGGGTAGAGCATGGATAACGTACTCAATCTACACATTCTCGGGTGGGATTAGGACCCATCTTTACCTATTAGAGATGTAGGTGGATTAAATGTCGTTTCTCATCAACCTTGTAAAAAATAAAATATTGATGTGAGTAATTTAAATGAATCCTTAATTTTTTTGTGTGGCTTCCAATAAAGCAGAGATGGCAGATAATCAGTTGATGTATAGTGGGTTTTTCCGTCGGAATCAAGTAACAACAGAGTGGGTCGAGAAAACTGATGTGTTTTTGAAAGAGATATTCCGTAGTCCAATGAGGATGGTGCCAGAATGCCCGTGTGCCAGATGTAAGAGACGTATCCGCAGAGATAAGAGTGAGATGACTATGCACCTTCGCACGCATGGATTTATGCCCAACTTTAATATGCCGATAAACTTTGCCCAGCAGGACCGTGGTAGAGAGGATGTGATACGACAACGCGTCGCTGGTTATGAGGATGATGGGGTTAGAGACATGCTAGATGATGTCTTTGCTGCACAACCGACACCTCCATCACATTAAGCGAATGAACCGGAGGAACCGGAGGAAACCGCAAAGGCCTTCCTGGAAATCTTGGCCTCGTCAAAGAAACCTCTCTATGAGGGTGCCAAGCTGTTTGTGCTGGATGCCATCTCGCAACTGATGGCAGTCAAGGCTGAGTATGGCTGTAGCCGAGGTTGCTTCGAAGCATTTCTGGGAGTATGGGCTAATAGCCTGCCTGAGGGCCATGAACTACCGAAAACCATGTACGCTACGAAGAAAATCATGAAGGCGCTCTCCATGGACTATGAGAAAATACATGTTTGTCCAAAGAATTGCCTTTTGTTTAGGCATGAGTATGCGGATGACAAGTATTGTAGGAAGTGCGGTTCCTCTCGGTATATTGAGGTGGTCGATAAGCATGGTCAGAAGTAGCAGCTAAAAATCCCTGTGAAGGTTCTTCGGTATCTTGATTTTATAAAAAGACTGCAGCGCCTTTTCATAAAGCCCAATAATGTCCAAAACAGTACATAATATAGCATGGAGCAATCAAAATTATAGATACGTTGGAGACGTATCAAGCATCCCCAAGCTTAATTCATGCTCGTCCTCGAGTAGGTAAATGATAAAAACAGAATTTTTGATGCGGAGTGCTACTTGGCATAATTTTAATGTAATTCTTCTTAATTGTGGTATGAATATTCAGATCCAAAAGATTCAAGACAAAAGTTCATATTGACATAGAAAATAATAATACTTCAAGCATACTAACAAAGCAATTATGTCTTCTCAAAATAACATGGCTAAAGAAAGTTATCCCTACAAAATCATATAGTCTGGCTATGCTCTATCTTCACCATACAAAATATTTAAATCATGCACAACCCCGATGACAAGCCTAGCAATTGTTTCATACTTTTGACATTCTCAAAACTTTTTCAATCTTCACGCAATACATGAGTGTGAGCCATGGATATAGCACTATAGGTGGAATAGAGTGGTGGTTGTGGAGAAGACAAAAACGGAGAAGATAGTCTCACATCAACTAGGCATATCAACGGGCTATGGAGATGCCCATCAATACATATCAATGTGAGTGAGTAGGGATTGCCATGCAACAGATGCACTAGAGCTATAAGTATATGAAAGCTCAAAAAGAAACTAAGTGCGTGTGCATCCAACTTGCTTGCTCATGAAGACCTAGGGTAATTTGAGGAAGCCCATCATTGGAATATACAAGCCAAGTTCTATAATGAAAGATTCCCACTAGTATATGAAAGTGATAACATGAGAGACTCTCTACTATGAAGATCATGGTGCTACTTTGAAGCACAAGTGTGGTAAAAGGATAGTAACATTGTCCCTTCTCTCTTTTTCTCTCATTTTTTTATTTGTGCCTTTTCTCTTTTTTTCATGGCCTCTTTTCTTTCTTTTTATTTGGGCTTCTTTGGCCTCTTTTATTTATTTTTCGTCCGGAGTCTCATCCCGACTTGTGGGGGAATCATAGTCTCCATCATCCTTTCCTCACTGGGACAATGCTCTAATAATGATGATCACCACACTTTTATTTTTCTTACAACTCAACAATTACAACTCGATACTTGGAACAAAATATGACTCTATATGAATGCCTCCGGCGGTGTACCGGGAGATGCAATGACTCATGAGTGACAAGTATGAAAGAATTATGAATGGTGGCTTTGCCACAAATACTATGTCAACTACATGATCATGCTAAGCAATATGACAATGATGGGGTGTGTCATAAACGGAATGGTGGAAAGTTGCATGGCAATATATCTCGGAATGGCTATGGAAATGCCATAATAGGTAGGTATGGTGGCTGTTTTGAGGAAGGTATATGGTGGGTGTATGATACCGGCGAAAAGGTGCGTGGTATTAGAGAGGCTAGCAAAGGTGGAAGGGTGAGAGTGCGTATAATCTATGGACTCAACATTAGTCATAAAGAACTCATATACTTATTGCAAAAATCTACAAGTTATCAAAGCAAAGTATTACGCGCATGCTCCTAGGGGAATAGATTGGTAGGAAAAGACCATCACCCGTCCCCGACCGCCACTCATACGGAAGAAAATCAATAAATAAATAATGCTCCGACTTCATCACATAACGGTTCACCATACGTGCATGCTACGGGAATCGCAAGCTTCAACACAAGTATTTCTCAAATTCACAACTACTCAACTAGCATGACTTTAATATCACCATCTCCACATCTCAAAACAATTATCAAGTATCAAACTTATCATAGTATTCAACACACTCATAAGAGAGTTTTATTATTAATCTTGCATACCAAGCATATTAGGATTTTAAGCAAATTACCATGCTATTAAGACTCTCAAAATAATCTAAGTGAAGCATTAGAGATCACTAGTTTCTATAAAACAAATCCACCACCGTGCTCTAAAAGATATAAGTGAAGCAATAAAGCAAAAATATATAACTTCAAAGATATAAGCGAAGCATATAGAGTATTCTAACAAATTCCAAATCATATATGGCTCTCTCAAAAGGTGTGTACAGCAAGGATGATTGTGTTGAACTAACAAGCAAAGACTCAAATCATACAAGACGCTCCAAGCAAAACACATATCATGTGGTAAATTAAAATATAGCTCCAAGTAAAGTTACCGATAGAAGTAGACGAAAGAGGGGGTGCCTTCCGGGGCATCCGCAAGCTTTGGCTTTTAGGTGTCCTTAGATTATCTTGGGGGTGCCATGGGCATCCCCAACCTTAGGATATTTCCAATCCTTGTTCCATAATCCATCAAATCTTTACCCAAAACTTGAAAACTTCACAACACAAAACTTCAAGTAGAAAATCTCGTGAGCTCCGTTAGCGAAAGAGAATAAAAGATTACTTCAAGGTACTGTAATGAACTCATTCTTTCTTTATATGGGTGTTATACCTACTGTATTCCAGCTTATCTATGGTTTATAAACTAATTTACCAGCCATAGATTCATCAAAATAAGCAAACAACACACGAAAAACAGAATCTGTCAAAAACAAAACAGTCTGTAGTAATCTGTATCTAGCGCAAGATCTGGAACCCCAAAAATTCTAAAATAAATTGCTGGACGTGAGTAATTTATCTATTAATCATCTCCAAAAATAATTAACTAAATAGAAATTTCCACATAAAAATGACAGCAGTTCTCGTGAGCGCTAAAGTTTCTGTTTTTTACAGCAAGTTCAACAAGACTTTCCCCAAGTCTTCCCAACGGTTCTACTTGGCCCAAACACTAATTAAACACAAAAAACACAACCAAAACAGAGGATAGATAATTTATTTATTAATAAACAGGAGCAAAAATCAAGGAATAAACATAAAATTGGGTTGCCTCCCAACAAGCGCTATCGGTTAACGCCCCTAGCTAGGCATAACAAGCAAGAATAGATCTAGGTATTGCCATCTTTGGTAGGCAATCCATAAGTGGCTCTCATAATAGATTCATAAGGTAATTTAATTTTCATTCTAGGAAAGTGTTCCATGCCTTTCCTTAATGGAAATTGGAATCTAATATTTCCTTCCTTCATATCAATAATTGCACCAATCGTTCTAAGGAAAGGTCTACCAAGAATAATAGGACATGAAGGATTGCAATCTATCTCAAGAACGATAAAATCTACGGGCACATAATTCCTATTTGCAACAATAATAACATCATTAATTCTTCCCATAGGTTCCTTAATAGTGGAATCCGCAAGGTGCAAGTTTAGAGAGCAATCACCAAAATCACGGAAACCTAACAAATCACACAAGGTCTTTGGAATCGTGGAAACACTAGCACCCAGATCACATAAAGCATAGCATTCATGATCTTCAATTTTAATTTTAATAGTTGGTTCCCACTCAACATAAAGTTTTCTAGGGATAGAAACTTCCAATTCAAGTTTTTCTTCATAAGATTGCATCAAGGCATCAACGATATGTTTAGTAAACGCTTTATTTTGACTATAAGCGAGAGGAGAATTTAGCACGGATTGCAACAAGGAAATACAATCAATCAAAGAGCAATTTTCATAGTTAAATTCCTTGAAATCCATAATAGTGGGTTTAGCAACATCTAGGGTTTTAATTCCTTCAATCCCACTTTTATCAAATTTAGCATCAAGATCAACAAATTTTGAATTCTTGGAACACATTCTAGGTAAAGGTGGATCATATTCAGTCCCATCATTATCAAGATTCATATTGCAAAACAAAGATTTAATAGGGGACACATCAATAACTTTTAGATCTTTATCATTATTTTCATAGGAACTAGAAGAACACGCTTTTATAAAGGCATCTTTCTTAGCACGCATCCTAGCGGTTCTTTCTTTGCACTCATAAATGGAAATTCCCATGGATTTGAGAGACTAATTGATATCATGCTTAGGTGGAATAGATCTAAGTTTCAAAGAATCAACATCAAGAGAAATTCTATCAATGTTCCTAGCCAAATCATCAATCTTAAGCAATTTTTCTTCAATCATAGCATTAAAATTCTTTTGCGAAGTAATAAATTCTTTAATATTAGATTCAAAATCAGAGGGCATCTTATTATAATTTCCATAAGAATTTTGTAGGAATTACCATAATTATTAGTGGGATTACTAGGATAAGGCCTAGGGTTGAAATTTCCTCTATAAGCGTATTACCAAAATTGTTCCTACCAACAAAATTCACATCCATAGATTCATTATTATTCTCAATCAAAGTAGACAAGGGCATATCATTAGGATCAGAAGAAACACTCTTATTAGCAAATAATTTCATAAGTTCATCCATCTTTCCACTCAAAACATTAATTTCTTCTATCGCATGCACCTTTTTATTAGTAGATCTTTCAGTATGCCATTGAGAATAATTAACCATAATATTATCTAGGAGTTTAGTAGCTTCTCCTAAAGTGTTTTCCATAAAAGTGCCTCCCATGGCCGAATCTAAAAGATTTCTAGAAGCAAAATTCAATCCGGCATAAAATTTTTGTATATTCATCCATAAATTTAAACCATGAGTAGGGCAATTACGTATCATTAATTTCATTCTCTCCCAAGCTTGTGCAACATGTTCATGATCAAGTTGCTTAAAATTCATAATATCGTTTGTAAGAGAGATGATCTTAGCAGCAGGAAAATACTTAGAGATAAAAGCATCTTTGCACTTGTTCCATGAATCAATACTATTTTTAGGCAAAGACGAAAACCAAGATTTAACACGATCTTTAAGCGAAAAAGGAAATAGCTTCAATTTAACAATATCATTATCCACATCTTTCTTGTTTTGCATGTCACACAAATCAACGAAGCTATTTAGATGGTAGCGGCATCTTCACTAGGAAGGCCGGAGAACGGATCTTTCATAACAAGATTCATCAAAGCAGCATTAATTTCACAAGACTCAGCATCGGTAAGAGGAGCAATCGGAGTGCTAATAAATCATTGTTGTTGGTGTTGGTGAAGTCACACAATTTAGTATTATCTTGAGGCATCGTGACAAGCAAGCAAACTAACACACAAGCAAACAAAAAGCAAGCGTGCAAAAAGAGGCTAATAGAGGGAGGATAGAGAGAGAGGGCAAATAAAACGGCAAGGGTGAAGTGGGGGAGCGGAAAACGAGAGGCAAATGGCAAATAATGTAATGCGGGAGATAAGGGTATGTGATGGGTACTTGGTATGTTGACTTTTGCATAGACCTCCCCGGCAACGGCGCCAGAAATCCTTCTTGCTACCTCTTTTAGCACTGCATTAGTTTTCCTCGAAGAGGAAGGGATGATGCAACAAAGTAGCGTAAGTATTTCCCTCGGTTTTTGAGAACCAAGGTATCAATCCAGTAGGAGGCTACGCGCGAGTCCCTCGCACCTGCACAAAACAAATAAATCCTCGCAACTAACGCAAATAGGGGTTGTCAATCCCTATAGGGCCACTTACGAGAGTGAGATCTGATAGATATGATAAGATACTATTTTTTCTATTGTTATGATAAAGATGCAAAGTAAAATAAAGGAAAAGTAAATAACTAAGTAGGAGGAGATTGATATGATAAAGATAGACCCGGGGGCCATAGGTTTCACTAGTGGCTTCTCTCGAGAGCATAAGTATTCTATAGTGGGTGAACAAATTACTGTTGAGCAATTGACAGAATTGAGCATAGTTATGAGTATATCTAGGTATGATCATGTATATAGGCATCACGTTCGAGACAAGTAGACCGACTCCTGCCTGCATCTACTACTATTACTGCACTCATCGACCGCTATCCAGCATGCATCTAGAGTATTAAGTAAAAAACAGAGTAACGCCTTAAGCAAGATGGCATTATGTACAGGGATAGACTCATGCAATATGAAGAAAACCCCATCTTATTATCCTCGATGGCAACAATACAATATGTGCCTTGCTGCCCTTACTATCACCGGGAAAGGACACCGCAAGATTGAACCCAAAGCTAAGCACTTCTCCCATTGCAAGAAAGATCAATCTAGTAGGCCAAACCAAACTGATAATTCGAAGAGACTTGCAAAGATAACCAATCATACATAAAAGAATTCAGAGAAGATTCAAATATTATTCATAGATAGACTTGATCATAAACCCACAATTCATCGATCTCAACAAACACACCATAAAAAGAAGATTACATCGAATAGATCTCCACAAGAGAGGGGGAGAACATTGTATTGAGATCTAAAAAGAGAGAAGAAGCCATCTAGATACTAACTATGGACGCGTAGGTCTGAAGTAAACTACTCAACTTCATCGGAGAGGCTATGGTGTTGATGTAGAAGCCCTCCGTCATCGATGCCCCCTTCGGTGGAGCTCCGGAACAGGCCCCAAGATGGGATCTCGTGGATACAGAAAGTTACGGCGGTGGAATTAGGGTTTTGGCTCCATATATGATCGTTTGGGGGTACGTGGATATATATAGGAGGAAGAAGTACGTTGGTGGAGCAACAGGGGGCCCACGAGGGTGAGGGCGCACCTGGTAGGGTAGGGAGCACCCCCCTACCTCGTGGCCTCCTGTTACGTGCCTTGACGTAGGGTCCAAGTCTCCTGAGTTGTATTCGATGAGAAAATCACGTTCCCGAAGGTTTCATTCCGTTTGGACTCCATTTGATATTCCTTTTCTTCGAAACCCTAAAAAAGGCAAGAAAACAGCAATTCTGGGTTGGGCCTCCGGTTAATAGGTTAGTCCCAAAAATAATATAAAAGTGGATAATAAAGCCCAATAATGTCCAAAACAGTAGATAATATAGCATGGAGCAATCAAAAATTATAGATACGTTGGAGACGTATCATGCCACCGGTGTCTTGTCTCTCAAGATAGAAGTAAATATAGAGGGAGAGCTACAGGTACGACATACAAAATCCGGTCCTACATACGTGTA
>NC_057797.1:26559787-26561552 GCF_018294505.1 Triticum aestivum | reverse complement strand
GACTGTGTGGACCGAAACCCCTACTACCGAAGGAAGGCCGCGATCCGCTGGTACCAGGCCTGAGGCACCTGCTTCAACCCGTAAAGAGAACGAGAGAGCAAGCACACGTGGTCCGGATAGTCAGTGTCGACGAAACCAGTGGGCTACTTACAAAACACCTGCTCGTCGAGATGGCCATGCAAGAAAGCATTGGACACGTTGAGTTGGTGAACTGGCCAGGCGCTAGAGACATCAAGCTGGAGAACAGCGTGAATTGTGCCCGGTTTGACAACCGGGGCGAAGGTGACCGTGAAGTCCACGCTGGCGCGCTGGCGGAAACCGCGCACCACCCATCGCGCCTTGTAGCACTCAAGATAACCATCAGGACGAGTCTTGTGGCGGAAAATCCACTTGCCAATGATAACATTGGCACAGGGAGGCCGCGGGACAAGCTCCCACGTACTGTTGCGCTACAGGGCATCGAACTCTTCATGCATCGCAACAAGCCAGTTCAGATCCCAAAGGGTTGCGCGGGCGGAGGTGGGGAGCGGAGACGGGGCCGTGGCAGACGCGGCACACGCGTACTCGTTTGAGGTATTACGCATGCTAGGATGAAACGTCCCAGTCCGAGCTCGAGTAACCACACCGGTGAGAGGTGCGACTGCAGTCGGCAGAGATGAGAGGGGGACCGGCGAGTAGGAGGTCAAGCCGGTCTCTGAGGACTTGGAGGGGCCACCCGCAGCGGTGCCAGAGGCTGCGGCGACGGGGGCGGCCGAAGGGCCCGTGGCGGCGGGGGCACCCTAGTTGGCCTTGGGGGCGGGGACGCCCGAGGGGGCGCCAAAGGCCGCGGCTGCGGGGGCGCCCGAGGGGGCAGCCACACCCGAAGCGCCGCGGGAGGGGGCGGCCGGCGCTGGAAGTGTGGGCAGGGCCGGGCCCAGTGCTCAGCGCGGCATGGTGGCGGCTCACCGTAGGTGGTGGCAGGGGCGAGCCGCACTGTGGGAGACGCCGAGGAGGATTGTACCTGCTGAAATGGGAACACCGGCTCATCAAAGTACATGTGTCGCGAAGTAAATACGTAGTGGGACACTGGATCATAGCACCAATAACCTTTGGTGTTGGGAGGATAACCGAGAAAGATGCAAGGAACTGACCGGGGAGTGAGTTTGTGAGGGGTGGTGGGCGCGGTGCTAGGATAACGGAGACACCCGAAAATGCGAAGACCATCATAAGATGGAGCCGCACCGAAGAGGAGCTCGTGAGGAGTATAGTTCCAGCAAGGATGACACGGGCGGATGTTTGTGAGAAGGTTGGCGGTTGCAAGACCGTCTGGCCAGAAATGAGGAGGCATGTTGGAGTGGAAAAGCAACGTGCGGACATGGTCATTAATAGTGCAGATGACATGCTCGGCGCGACCATTCTGCTGTGACGTGTAGGGGCAAGTGAGCTGAAAAATGGTGTCGTGAGTCGCAAGGAGATTGCGGATGGCAATATTGTCAAACTCTTCTCCGTTTTCAGTTTGCAAGGCAAGAATAGGACGACCAAACTGTGTGGTGATATATGAGTAAAAAGCAGTGAGTGTAGCAAGAGCATCGGACTTGCGACGGAGAGGAAATGTCCACACATAATGGGGAAAAACATCCAATATCACCAAATAGTATAGATAACCCATGTTGTTTGCAACCGGGACGTCCAAACATCACTATGCAATAACTGAAACGGAAAAGTGGAAATGTTTGTAGACTCGTTAAAGGGAAGACTAACGTGCTTGCCTAGATGGCATGCCTCA
>NC_057797.1:26557707-26559221 GCF_018294505.1 Triticum aestivum | reverse complement strand
CGCTGGTGACGCAAATACTGGACCTAAAGCCCTCGAAAGTCGAGGTGGGTAGACCCTTCGTCATAACATCGGCGAACTGCTGATCGGTGGGCACATGCAAAACTCGAACACGACCATGTACGACATGCTCCCGAACGAAGTCAATGTCGAGCTCAATATGCTTCGTCCGGCGATGATGTACAGGGTTGGCAGCGAGGTAGAACGCGGAGACGTTGTCACAGTAGACAAGCATGGCCTGAAGAAGCTGTCATAGCCAGGAGCACGCCGCGACGGCATTGGCCACTGCCCTGTACTCGGCCTTGGCACTTGATCGTGAGACCGTGGGTTGTCGTTTAGACGACCACGAAACAAGAGAGGGTCTGAGGTAGACGTAGTAGCCGGAAGTGGAGCGCCGAGTGTCGGGACACCCAGCCAGTCGACGTCAGAGTAGGCGACGAGGCTGGTGTCGGGTGATGCCATCAGGGTGACACCCATAGCCGTGGTGCCACGTATATGCCGGAGAATACGTTTCACCAGAGCCCAATGAGCGTCACGAGGGGCATGCATGTGGAGACACACCTGGTGGGCAGCATACTGGATATCCGGATGCGTCAGTGTGAGGTACTGAAGAGCACTAACGATGGAGCGGTAAAAGGGAGCTTCGGACGCCGGAGAGCCCTCGACGGCGGACACCTTAGCCTTCGTGTCAACAGGTGTGGAAGCAAGCTTGCAGTTAAGCATGTCAGATCACTCCAGAAGCTCGTAGGCACACTTCTGCTGATGCAGGAAGAAGCCAGTGGCACGGTGGATAACCTTGATGCCGAGGAAGTAGTGGAGAGCCCCCAAGTCCTTGAGAGCGAACTTGGTGCCGAGGCAAGCTGTGATCTGCTGAAGTAGCGCTGGCAAGGACGCAATCAGGATGATGCCGTCGACGTACAAGAAAAGGTAAGCGGTGGCGGCGCCCTAGTGAAAAACAAACAGGGAGGCATCAGACTGTGTGGACCGAAACCCCTACTACCGAAGGAAGGCCGCGATCCGCTGGTACCAGGCCTGAGGCACCTGCTTCAACCCGTAAAGAGAACGAGAGAGCAAGCACACGTGGTCCGGATAGTCAGTGTCGACGAAACCAGTGGGCTACTTACAAAACACCTGCTCGTCGAGATGGCCATGCAAGAAAGCATTGGACACGTTGAGTTGGTGAACTGGCCAGGCGCTAGAGACATCAAGCTGGAGAACAGCGTGAATTGTGCCCGGTTTGACAACCGGGGCGAAGGTGACCGTGAAGTCCACGCTGGCGCGCTGGCGGAAACCGCGCACCACCCATCGCGCCTTGTAGCACTCAAGATAACCATCAGGACGAGTCTTGTGGCGGAAAATCCACTTGCCAATGATAACATTGGCACAGGGAGGCCGCGGGACAAGCTCCCACGTACTGTTGCGCTACAGGGCATCGAACTCTTCATGCATCGCAGCAAGCCAGTTCAGATCCCAAAGGGTTGCGCGGGCGGAGGTGGGGAGCGGAGACGGGGCCGTGG
>NC_057797.1:26549676-26556845 GCF_018294505.1 Triticum aestivum | reverse complement strand
GACACGGGCGGATGTTTGTGAGAAGGTTGGCGGTTGCAAGACCGTCTGGCCAGAAATGAGGAGGCATGTTGGAGTGGAAAAGCAACGTGCGGACATGGTCATTAATAGTGCAGATGACATGCTCGGCGCGACCATTCTGCTGTGACGTGTAGGGGCAAGTGAGCTGAAAAATGGTGTCGTGAGTCGCAAGGAGATTGCGGATGGCAATATTGTCAAACTCTTCTCCGTTTTCAGTTTGCAAGGCAAGAATAGGACGACCAAACTGTGTGGTGATATATGAGTAAAAAGCAGTGAGTGTAGCAAGAGCATCGGACTTGCGACGGAGAGGAAATGTCCACACATAATGGGGAAAAACATCCAATATCACCAAATAGTATAGATAACCCATGTTGTTTGCAACCGGGACGTCCAAACATCACTATGCAATAACTGAAACGGAAAAGTGGAAATGTTTGTAGACTCGTTAAAGGGAATACTAATGTGCTTGCCTAGATGGCATGCCTCACAGGTGTGGTCGTCAACCTTATTACATGAGAATGAAAAACTCTGCAGAATCTGACGCAAACTTGTGGAGTTGGGATGACCGAGGCAGGCGTACCAAAGATCGACACTAGTGGTGAGGGCGGCTGGACGGGTGGTCGTGGCGGCGGAAGGATGCACTGGGTAGAGCTCGTCCGGGCTGTCACATTGGTGGAGTACCATCCGTGTACAGGCGTCCTTCACAGAAAAGCCAACATCGTCAAATTCAACAGTAATAGGGTTCTCACGAGCAAGGCGACGAACAGAGACAAGGTTGGTTACTAAGTCAGGAGAGGCGAGAACAATAGACATGTTAATAGGAGTAGAGGTGGAAGGAAACGACATATGACCGACATGTGTAATGGGTAGAGAGGAATCGTTACCAACAGTGATGCGAGTGGGAGTATGAATGAGAGTGGAAGACATGAGGTTACTGGGATGAGCAGTCATGTGAGCAGTGGCGCCCGAGTCCATGTATCAGTCACCACTGCCACCATAGTTAATCGGTGACGGAGCCGAATGCAGGGCGGCAAGGAGGGTTGGATCCCACGGCGGTGGGACCTGGGGCGGGTAGAACCCGCCATAGGCAGGCACGGGGGTGGCGCAGTAAGCTGGCGCAGGGGCGGCGCCATAGCCTCCCGTGGCCGACGATGCCGGGTAGGGTGCGGTGCTGGGAGTGGCAAAGTTCGCCTGGTGGCTCGCCGGACGGGGCCCAAGGATGCCTGGGGCAGGAGCCCAAGGGACCGGCATCGAGTATGCATGAATGACACCGTCTACAGATTGGTGTCATAAGTCCACGGTGGGGTGGCCAGCTGCTACTGACGAGGGGCCCCATGTGCGCAAGTTGTTGCTGATTTTGGCCGCCCCCGCGACGGTTGCCGCGCCGCCCGCCACCCCACGGCTGCTACTGGGGGCAGCGGGAGGAACGGGGGCACGGGCAGGAGGGGGGAAAATCCCGGGGCGGCGGCTGTTGCCGCGGAGCGGACGGGGCGGCTTGCGGCGGGGCGCCGCGGGGGGTGCCGGCGGCGAGGGCGTGGTGCTGCACACGCTTCTTGACCCCCTTCATCCGGCGCTCCTCCAACCACAAGTATGCCACAAACTTGGGGAAGGAGGACTCCAGCATCAAGGTGAGGTTGGAGACGGCGTTGACGAAGTCCTCGTTGAGACCGGTGGTGAGCATGCTGAGGAGGAGGTCGTCATCAACCTTGGCGCCGATGTCGCGGAGTTCATCCGCCAACGTCTTCAAGCGGCGGCAGTAGTCATCGATGGACTGTTCATCCTGATGACAGTCAAAAAATTCCTACTGCAAAAAAACGCGACACTGAAGCTTGTTGTTGTTGAAGAGTCCGCTGAGCTTGACCCACATGGCGTGGGCGTCATCACCATCGCTCACGACCGTGTAAAACAGGTCCTTGGAGATGGTGGTGAAGAACCACCTGATGAGCGTAGCGTCGATCGCGGTCCACTCGGAGTCACCCACCAAAGCGTGGGAGTCGACGGTGCCGTCAACATGATCCACGAGATTGTTCTCGCGGAAGAGGAGCGAAAAGTACGTCTTCCACGCGAAGTACATGGAGTCAGTGGCATCGAGGAAAAACGGGGCACGTTCATGGATGTTGATGTCGCGAATGTCGGCAGGGTCCGGCTCGGCGAAAGGGTTGGAGTAGGTGAAGGCGTTAGAAGACATGGCGGCGCGGTGAGGAGGAGGAGCGGCGGTGGCTAGAGGAGTAGCGGCGGCTAGGGTTGGGAAGGGTTGGCGGCGGTGCGGCAGAAGAGGTGGCGCGGTGGCTGGTTGAGGGACGGCGCGGCTGCGGGGAGAGGGTGCGGCGGCACGGCGGGAGGGGGTAGCGGCGGCGACAGCAGAGGCGGCAGATGGCGGCGACCGCGGCCCGGGGCGGTCGCGGCTAGAGGCTAGGGTTAGGTGGAAGCGGTTTGGGAGAGCATGGGGATCGGCCTGGATGCGGGTCGAGATGAGAAGGGAAGATGCGGAGAGGTGATGGGCGGGAGGAGCACAAGAGGAATGTTCTATATGGATGCATAAGGCAGAAGGCCAAAGAGGCTATGTCCGAAGGAGGGAGCCAGGCAAGAATATTGCAAATTTTGCAGCCAAGTATTTATCGAACCAAGAAAAAAATAATCAATTAGAGAGATCTTCACAAGTTTCTTAGCCTAAACTGAATGTTTTCAGTGCCTTGTTAAATCAATCTTTATAATAAAATCAAGCAGCAGCTGACTACTTGCTGTAAAATCGGGTTACTTTTGTTGTAAAATCGAGCATTAATCTAGTTGTTGGAGATAGGAAGGAGCAAAATAAGATCATCTGATTCAGTCTAGTCCTGCTAGCAAAGCATATATGCACACAACTAAAGGATTCATATGCAAAGTAATGGATCCTCAAGGCCAAAATAAAATTACACATCACATCGGTCCGCTTCTTCTTTGCCATAGGTAACAATATATTTATAAGAAACAATGCAATGTAAAATCATAGATCAAAGAAATTTTCTAATCGAACGATAAAAGATGTAAGAACTGCTATAATCTAATTAGATTGACAAGCTCAATGAGATATGCAGGCAAAATGTCTAAAATGACATGGTACCTCCTGGTGTTTTAAGCCATATTGATCAAAGATATTTTGCGATGAAGTTCAAAGGCATATATCTGATCATAACAATGTATGCCTAAAGACAATTGGAATGTTTTGTTGATAATTGATCTACATGACAATCAGGACACCAGGATGCACAAAAGGCAGCTGAAACATGTTGCTGCTGCACTCAAAATGTTGCAAGCAGCATATACTGTGGGACACTGATGATACAGGTTACACAGCAAGCAAACTATCGTCAGTGCATAGTATTTCTGATTTTCCCACCAAACATTGGACCACGAATTTAACACAAAGTCTGAAATATAGGAGTAATACCTGTTAGAATTAGTTGTTGTATAGAGACAGAACTCTGTTTAAATTGTAAACCTATTCTATCTCTTCTTTTGTTTCAACCTCTCCCGATCTTTCTTCTGTAACCGATCAATCTTGTATCGATCTAAACCTTGTAAGCCACGGCATGTATCCTATATAATGTAATGCGGCCCGAGCAAAGGGTTCTACGCTTCCCACAATAATTTACATGGTAACAGAGCCTCTTCCTCAACAAGAACACATCTAGCTACCTTCCTCCATCGAGAGTATGTCTACCACCTCCGCCACCATGATGCCCAGCACCATGGGTGCACTTTCCACCACCTCCTCCTCCACCTTCGCCTCCTCTTCCACCACCACCACCGCATCACTTGGACCACCACCGCAGGAGAAGCTGACAAGGGGGAACTTTCTTCCCTGGAAGGCCGTCGTGCTACCGCAGATCAAAGGAGCACAGATGGAGCATCACCTCGACGAGAAGATCCCGGCACCGCCGCCCACCCTCACCATCACCAAGGATGGCAAAGAAGAGCAAGTCGCCAACTTTGCAAGGACCCTCTGGTATGCACAACAGCAGCAACTTCAAGGATTTTTTATGGGCTCTCTTTCCCGCGATATCCTTGCACAGGTCGCCACGTTACAGACGTCGGCCAAAGTTTGGCGTGCAATTCACGCCATGTTTGCTACTTAGAGTCAAGCTCAAGCTATCAAGACCCGCATCGAGCTGACCGATCTTCAAAAAGGTAATATGACCATGACCGAGTACCTTGGCAAAATTAAAAGTCTCACAGATGAAGTTGCCTGTACTGCCGCTGCGCTCTCCGATCAGGAGATCGTCTCCAAAATTCAAGCCTGGCTAGATATGGAGTACAACTTTGTCGTCTCGATGCTCACTGCTCGGGTGGAACCAATCACGGTTTAGGAGCTCTACAGCCAGTTCCTAAGTTTTGATGCCCACCTCAGCCTTCTTCACCGCACCAACCTCCACCAATCTTTTGCCAACATTGTATCTCGTGGTTGCGGCCGTGGGCACGGTCACCAGGGGCAGTCTCGCACCACTGGGCGCGGGGTGGCAACTTCCAGGGAGATGGCGGCTACAACAGCTCTGGCGGCGACGGCTACAACACTTCCAGCAACTACACCAACAAACCCTCAAGCGGCGGCTTCAACAACAACTCTGGCCGTCGCCCGTCCTCCTCCCGGGGGCGTCCTCGGTGTCAACTCTGCAAAAAGGCAGGCCATGAAGTCATGGATTGCTGGCACCAGTATGATGAAGATATTGTCTCCGACTGCCATCTTGTTGCTGCAGCTATGCACGAGCAAGGGGCGATGGTGTGTGGTACGTTGACTCTGGTGCAACCGACCACGTTACTGGTGAACTAGAGCAACCCGCTCTCCGGGAGAAATACCTTGGCAATTATCAGATTCATACTGCAAGTGGTGGAGGTATGGATATTCGACACATCGGTCAAGCTTTTATTAATTCCCCTACCCTTAGACGTGATCTTGTCTTAAACGATGTCGTCCATGTTCCACAAGCAGATAAAAACCTTGCATCTATGTCTAGTCTAAGCACCGATAATAATGTTTTCTTTGAAACTCACCCTCGTTACTTTTTTTATAAAGGACCGGGCAACGAGGGAACTTCTTCATCACGATAGATTCATTGGAGGGCTCTACCCCATCTCATTCGAAGTTTTCAACCACAAGCGTCGCCGTGCTTATTCTGTCATCAAGCCCTCTTTGGCACGGTGGCATCAAAGATTAGGACACCTATCATCAATCATAGTCAAGCAAGTAGTTAATAAAGACAATTTGCCATTGTCACATAGTCAATCCAGTGAGTCTATTTGTGAAGCATGTCAGTGTGCTAAGAGTCATCAACTCCCTTGTCCTAGGTCAAACAACGTGTCTCATGCTCCTTTAGAGCTTATTTTCTGTGATGTATGGGGTCATGATAGAGATTCCTTTGGAAGAAAAAAATATTATGTCAGTTTCATTGATGATTATAGCAAGTTTACTTGGATTTACTTGTTAAAACACAAATCTAAAGTTTTTCTGTGTTTCAAGAATTCCAAAAACTTGTTGAAAGACATTTTAACAGGAAAATTCTAGCAGTCCAGAGTGACTGGGGAGGGGAGTATGAGAAGCTCAACTCTTTCTTCTTTAGCACATGCATTGAACATCATGTCTCTTGTCCTCATGCTCACTAGCAAAACGGCTCTACCGAGAGAAAACATCGCCACATTGTTGAAGTTGGCCTTTCCCTACTTGCACATGCCTCCATGCCTCTCAAATATTGGAATGAAGCATTCATTGCAACAACTTATCTTATCAATCGCCTTCCTAGTAAGGTCATTGGAAATTCTACTCCATTAGAGCGATTATATAATCAAACACATGATTACAATTCTCTTAAAAAAATGGGTGTGCTTGCTACCCAAATTTACGTCCACATAATCGCCACAAGCTCGAGTTTCGATCTACCGAATGTGTTTTTCATGGCTATAGTAATCTTCACAAAGGGTACAAATGCTTAGATATTGCAACTGGCCGTATCTATATCTCTCAAGACGTTGTCTTTGATGAAACTCTTTTTCCGTTTGCCAAACTTCACCCAAATGCGGGAGCTCTCCTCCGTGCTGAAATAGCACTTCTTCCAGATCACAGGGGTGAATTATATCAAGCTGATCCTATGAAGAATTCCATAGAAAATTTGGATTCTAGAGATATTTGCGCAGATTCAGTTCATGATTTTATGTGTGCAGAAAAAGATAGAAGAGGCGCCGGATCCCATAGAGATTCAGGTGGCAGCGGTGTTCGATCCGAGGCAGATCCCCGCGCCAGCTCGGCTGTCTCCATCGACGCGCGACCCGAGGACGATCACGGTCGCCCGCAAGCAGCCAATCGTGCTCGGGTGGCCGACCGGCCCGACCGTGTGGAGCCCACCGGTTCAGAGGCGCTGGTGGCCGTCAGCCCTCGCGCAGCGGGGCCCGCCGCTGAGCCCATCTCTCTAGGCGCGGACGGGGGCGAATCACCGCGCGCCACCAGCCCATGGGCTGACCCAGGAGCCGACAGCGGGACGCCTGGCGCGTCTGGGTCGCCATCCTCCTTAGATCGAGAGCTGGATCGGGAACCTGCAGCTGTCTTAGCTGCAACTGATCCTGCAGGATCTTCTGTGGCGCAACCAATAGCTACTGCTACATCGGGATCTTATGTGCAAACCTCGCCAGTAGCTCCTCGTCGTCATACTCGATCTCAGTCAGGTATTATCAAGGCAAAGGAATATACCAATGGCACTGTAAGGTACGACAGGGTCAAACGAGCTTTTCTTAGTAGTTGTGGTGAACCAACTCATTTGCACGATGCTCTTAATCATAAAGAGTGGAAGGAGGCTATGGATAGCTAATACAATGCACTCATGAAAAACAAAACTTGGCATTTAGTACCACCAAGGAAGGGAAATAATGTTATAGATTGTAAATGGGTATACAAGATCAAGAGAAAATATGATGGAAGTATAGACAGGTACAAGGCTAGATTAGTTGCTAAATGGATTAAACAAAGATTTGGTATTGATTATGAAGATACCTTTAGCCCTGTTGTTAAGGAAGCTACTATTCGGCTTGTGTTGTCTATTGCTATTTCCAGAGGTTGGAGTCTAAGACAGCTAGATGTTGAGAACGCGTTTCTTCATGGTGTTCTTGAGGAAGAAGTGTTCATG
>NC_057797.1:26547391-26548539 GCF_018294505.1 Triticum aestivum | reverse complement strand
AACCTCCCCGAGCTCCCCTCGGAATTCTTTGTAAGAGAACACCTTGATGCACGACTTGACATTTTCAGTGGGCTTGACCAGCTTCCAAAAGTTGAGATTCATCCTGGCACTACTAGCTTCATAATCACAATTTTCAGACTACAGGAGAAAAAAGCAATTAAGTCACTCAACAGTTCACCTATTAGGAATCATGCTGAGTATATAATGAAAATTAATAGTTTGCGGTGCCTCATATTAACTGGGAAAGCATTTGAGGAAGGTGGCGGATATTGTGCTCAAGGAAGCCCCAGCCTATGTCGTGACTCGTGAAACACATATTGTACATTATACTACGAGGCATACCTAGATGCTACCCCCTATGGCGTAACAAACAGTAGCTTGATTTCACTGATATGTCGGAGATATGACATGCCAATATTTCCATGTGTAGAGCTAAACAAAGTACCAAGTAGCCTATTAGTACAGAAAAACATCAACTAAGGTTGCCTCATTATTACAGTTCATGTATAGCAAATTAAGAACTGAAGCTACAGATTCGAGCTGCAGTGTAGCTCTCCTAACACATGCACACTTTTACAAATATATTCTTCAAGAAGAATTTTCAGATATAAGTCATTACACCTTCTTTGTAATTAGTTAATCAGACATAAATGCCTGATACGGTGCAGCATAGAAGTAAAGCATCAATATATATGGCATGCTACACAGGCCCCTCCAGCAAATTGTAGACAGAAATTTGCAATCCGAGAATTCATAACAAATGTCATAACTAACTGAAATTAACATGCAATGCAACCCGCAGAATTATGATTTTGTACTTTAGTCTCTATGTAGTATGTGTAGAGAAGACCTGATGGCTAAGAATAAATAGAAGCTTGACAAAAACCTTGTAATTAGTTAATCAGACATAACTCATGACATGATACGTTCACTAGTAGAAAAAGGGTCAAACGTGAAGCACATTAGTGCCGGTTTGTAAAAAACCCGGCACTAATGTGACCATTAGTGCCGGTTCGAATGGCTATGCATTAGTGCCGGTTCGTAATGAACCTAATGAACCTTTAGTACCGGTTCGTGCCACGAACCGGTACTAAAGGGGTGGTGGCAGGCTGGCGTCAGGCCAGGGCCCCACGAGCCCCTTTAGTGAC
>NC_057797.1:26543714-26546833 GCF_018294505.1 Triticum aestivum | reverse complement strand
GCCATTTCAGTTTGAAAAAAATCAAAAGAAAATGATAAAAACTTCAAAAAATAAAATCCTTCGAGAGGTAGTTATATTACTACATCTACTAGTTAGGAAAATTTGAAAACTTAAATTTGGACATGTTTTGCAAAAAGTGTAGGGAAAATGTAAAACGGCTATAACTTTTGCATACGACGTCGGAAAAAAACGTATAATATATCAAAAAATTCAGCACGAAAATCCACATCCGATGGAGACCACCTACGGCATGTTTGCAATTTTTTAGAATCCTCAAATTCCAAAAGGAAATAAAAGATATGGTCAAATTTCAGTTTTTTTAAAAAAATTGGTTAGATCTGGTCAAACTACTTATTCAAGAAGTATTAATGTTACTACATAATTATTCAAGAATATTAGTGTTACTAAATAATTATTTCAATTTTTTGAATTTTGGTCAAATCTGGTCAAACTGTGGTCAAACTATGGTCAAACTTATTCAAGAAATATTAGTGTTACCAAATAATTACTGTTTTTTAGAATAATAGTTTCAAACTCAAACAGTGAAATGTGTGACTTAATGCTCAACCTAAACTCCTGAGGGTTAATAGGATTGACATCTTACTATTGTCAGGAAAACAACAAGTGCAGACTTGGAAATGAAGGAGAATAGAACCCGAAAGTTAAGCGTGCTCGGGCTGGAGTAGTGAGAGGGATGGGTGACCGGTCGGGATGTTAGATGATTTGGAATGAGTGATCCACACTTGAGCAGTTAAGAAAGGTGATTAGAGACTAAATCACCAAATAATTCAGAAAAATTAAAAATTGAAAAAAAATAATCAAAAAAATTTCCAAAATTTTCAAAAAAAAACCTTTAGTACCGGTTGGTAACACCAACCGGTACTAAAGGTCCCCCCAACAGGTTTTAAAGCTCCGTTTGCTACTAGTGGTTCTAGTAGCAAAGAACTAACATGGCATTGTGGTAATATCACACAGATCACTTGCAAACTGTAGTCTGGCACTGCATGTCAGTTGCAAAATTCACAGCTGAAATCGCTATGTAGTATGTGACGTGGTTTAGAGTAATATGATAAACCACATGGACCTCCAAAAAACTGTAGGTGGCAATGTGTTTGGTTTATCATGTGTAAATTCTGAAGTCAGAAACGGGCCCCACATGCCACTTACAACATCAAAAGCACAAATATTGCCAAGTTGTATGATATATGACCATGGTGAGAGACGCTATAACAAGAGGTAAATAAGCAAAGCAATCGACATTGGGAGAACTGCATAATAGTACATTATCTGCAATTAATCAATCAGAAGCTGAAAACACATGATCTGCTGCCGCAAACATTCTACACATAAGACATACTGGAAACCGGTACGAATGTAAGCAAAACATGAAATGAAAAAAACTACCATAATGTGCAGTGCCTCCAAATTGGGAAATCAGCTGAGGAAGGAGATAACCATCTTGGAATCGGTGTGCCTTCTGAAACGCACATTTAGACTCAGGAACTTGACGCTGGTGGCCATGGCGCTTGGCTCGCATTTATCCCGGCCTGGAATGAACCCCATTGAACAAAAAAATTACACATTTAGTATTGTACCTCCAACAATTGGACGATGTTTTTCTAACTGAAGAAACTGTTAGACCGCGGACAGGAGATGTACACACCATGACGATGTTGTCTCGCATCTCCAGGAACCAGGATGGTGTTCCCTGGCTGCAAGATTCCTCGTGCAGCTTGGGAGCATCGCCAATCCTGACCTTGGTGCACAAGCCGCCGGCGTTGCCTCGGGACCCCTCCAGGATGAGCCGCTCGAGGCGAGGAGCCTTCACCACGGCGATGTCCTCCGGAACAGAGCTGCAAATTTGGACGCACCGGAGGCTCTGGCTGATGAAGCGAAGGCGCAGCCCCTTGTTGCATCCATGGATATTGAGGCCTGAGGGTCTCCAAGATGGGGCTCTCGGCGACGACAAAGTCGATGTCCCCGTCCTCCATGACTACGCTGCAGATGCCAAGCTCACGGAGGTGGTGGAAGGAGGTGCGGGGTAGTAACCTTGCCACGTCCTCGAACTTCCAGAGGCCGATGTAGAGGCAGCCGATGCTGGCGATGCCAAAGAGCACGGCCCGGAGGGGCACGTCGAGCGGCCACGGGCGGTTGACGAGGGCGAGCTCCTGGACGCCCTTGGTGGCCAGGAGCTGGAGCCAGCGCGCGAGCTGGGCCTGGTAGGCGCTCATGTGGCTGCTGGTGAGACGGGCGTAGGGGATGGGTCCCATGTGCGCTTCGAGGATGGTGGAGATGGCGGTGACGACGGCCGCCGAGTCGGCGGCGTGGGGGAAAAGCTGACGCCTTGGGGCGGAGGTGGGCGTTGTTCAAGATGATGTCCGTCGGAGGAGGGCAGGTCGGGGATGAGCTCGGTGTTGATGTTGCTGAGTAGCTCCTCTGTGGATCGGTCCACCTCACGCGGGTCACGGCCCCTGCCCCGCAGATCGGCCTCCGTCGCGGGGTCCACGTTGGTGAACGGCGGCTGCCGGGGACCAGCCAGGTTTGGGTATTTGGGGGTGGAGAGTGAAGCGGAGAGTGGAGTGGGTCTGTGACCGAGGAGGCGGATGATGGGGGTGGGCCCTATTTAGGGCTTCATGTTTAGTTGGGCCGAACTCCGGCACAGGATGTCTGTGGGCCTATACTAAAAAAACATACACGAATTCGTATACAAGGTCTATTTAAAATACGACCGAAGTTAAAGCATCAAGGTTGACGAAGTCATCACCGGCACCTCACCCATCGACGGGGAAGCGTCAAGCCTGAGATTTGATCTTGCCATCAACCATTGTTGCAACCGTAGTCGTCGTCTTTATTCTCATGTCGCTCACTCATTCGGACGAGTGGTGCCCAACGGAACGAAAAGACGGAATGTGAGGATTCCATTCTTTGTTTTGAAGGAGCTCGAGCCTGCAGTGACATGGCTAGTGAGGCGGCTTGCCAGCTAGAATGGGCCAAGGAGATGGCTCGAAGCCAGGCCGACCCTGGTGTATGGTCGAAGGGGCGACGGCTCGAGGCCCAGGCCAGGAGGTGGGGCCATGATCTGGTATTTATGTTAGTATAGCCTAGCAAAAATATTAGGT
>NC_057797.1:26542807-26543704 GCF_018294505.1 Triticum aestivum | reverse complement strand
CCTGCTGTTTACTGGGAGGTGGCAATACTACTGTGCTAGTGTGCTAGTACTGGTTTTTATTCTTTGGAACCTTCTACTTATGAAGCTCTCTCAAGTAAAGATTTTCAACTAGTACATTTTTGTATGGTGCAAAAGTCCAGCAGCACTAGAACTGAATTGATTGATCTATACATGTTGTAGGAGGAGCTATATCATTTTCTCCATGGGGAAGGAGGAGAGGGAGGAAGGAGGAAGGAGGAGAGGTACCTGGGCGGGCGCGGCCGGTCATCGGAGGGGTTGGGGTCAGGGTTGGGGTTGCCGGCGGCAGCGTCGAAGGGATGGCTCGATTGGTCATCGGGGAGGCCTCCTGGGCGCCTCGGTTGGTCGTGGGGAGGCCGGCGGCCGCGGTCGTCGTCCTGCACCCCGTGCCCGGACTGAGGTAGAGGCGGCGCAGGGCAGGGGCCGATGCGGGGAGGCTGTCGGCGACGGCGAGGTCGCGGAGGCGTCGGCTATGGAGGAGCTGCAGTGGTGGGGGCGCGGGGGCGGCGGCGCACGTAGGGGCGGCGGCGACGTGGGGCGGGGCAGCGCGCGGGGGGGGGGGGGACTAGATCTGGCGAGAGGGAGGGACGAAGGGGTCGGGCTAGGGGGAAGATTACTAACGGCGCACCCCCGAGCGGTGCGCCATTAGAATGTTTTTTCTAAATAGCAATGGCGCATCCCAGAGCGGTGCACTACACGAGCGGTGCCCCATTAGTATGTTTATTATTATTATTATTATTTGTTGCTATTTTTTAATATATTTTTATAAAAACAGTAATATTTTTTTATGAATATGAAAAAAAATCATCAAATGGGGGTGCTCGGCGGCGGTGGAGCGGGCCGGGGAGGGTGCGGTGGGTCGGCGGCGACGGTGGAGCG
>NC_057797.1:26535241-26541135 GCF_018294505.1 Triticum aestivum | reverse complement strand
CTGTGGGCCTATACTAAAAAAACATACACGAATTCGTATACAAGGTCTATTTAAAATACGACCGAAGTTAAAGCATCAAGGTTGACGAAGTCATCACCGGCACCTCACCCATCGACGGGGAAGCGTCAAGCCTGAGATTTGATCTTGCCATCAACCATTGTTGCAACCGTAGTCGTCGTCTTTATTCTCATGTCGCTCACTCATTCGGACGAGTGGTGCCCAACGGAACGAAAAGACGGAATGTGAGGATTCCATTCTTTGTTTTGAAGGAGCTCGAGCCTGCAGTGACATGGCTAGTGAGGCGGCTTGCCAGCTAGAATGGGCCAAGGAGATGGCTCGAAGCCAGGCCGACCCTGGTGTATGGTCGAAGGGGCGACGGCTCGAGGCCCAGGCCAGGAGGTGGGGCCATGATCTGGTATTTATGTTAGTATAGCCTAGCAAAAATATTAGGTGGCGAAAAAATAAAAGGAGGAAACCAAACACAAGGGGCTGGAGATGGGCTAGGCCCAATTGCTGCTAGCGATAGGAGAAGCGTCGACACTCGCACGGCCGCACGCGTTAATCACTCCGAATATCTGAACGTTTACTGGTTTGTTTCATCTTGGACTCTCTGCCAATCGCTCGGCCACTGGGGATTCTTGTTCGTTGGCTAATTGTCGCTGTTGCGCACGGCACCCTGGTGTTGCGCCGCAGCCGTGTGCCCATGCCGGCGACCGGGCCATCAACCATCCGGCATCCGCTAGGCCGCGAGGTGCAACCATCAGCCATCTGCAGGTCATTGTCTCATTGGCAGATTGTTTTCGCTTCTGCATAATCCGTGAAACCACGAGCATGAATTGATCTTGTCTTTAACAGCTACGTATTTATCCACCTAGTCTTTCGCTTCTTTTTGATCTTCTCTTTGTAGGGCTCTATGGATTTTGCGATTGAGATTTACAACCTTTCTAGAATAAAAATGTAATCATTATCAAGGGCATTCAGACGGTTCCTTCCCTCCAAAAGATTTCAACTTAGATCTTGAGGATCAAAGTGGCCACAAAACAAGGTTTCGGGTTTGCACATGATATCAAGTAATATGTTGATTTCTCTGTTCAACAAATCTTTTATAATTAATAAAATTTCAACCACTGTCCTCATTATCTAGTGGGCTTGAAACATGGTTCTAATCCCTCATCAGAAGACAAAAAAAATGTTATAGAAAAGAACATGCATATGGAGGCACCAAATGTGTTGATGTTGGCCAAGGTAAGCATAGCTGCCTTATGCGATTTTCCCCCTATTATAAGAAGCATGTGCATCTTTTAGATAGCTACATATCGAGGTAAAAATAATAGTGGTATATGTAAATGTCCCAATAGGTATATATTAAGGAGCCCCAGCTTCTAGGTTGGCCCTAGGCCCCAAAAATCTCTGGACCGGCCCTGCTTGAAGCTCGCGAGGATGGTAGCGCCGGCTCTCTAGATGGTTCCAACGACTGCACTGGAGACATGGAAGAGCCATGGGACATTGCAAAAGTGTCAACTTTTGCTTGGTGGTGATAGTGTGTGGCGTCTCTAACAAAGTGGGTAGGGGGTAGACAAGGTGGTGGCTACACGGCTTGCTGGAGGCACTGGTTGGGAAGAAGGGTTTTTATTGTTGAAAGGCGACGAAGAAGTGTTGTAGGAGGTGGTGTTGGTTAGTAGAGAAAAGTGTCTCCAGACAAGAAAAAAAAGGTATTAAAAGGGGGTTGGGAGAAAAATAATTTTTCATTTTGTTGAGATGAATGGGCAATTTTTGGGAATTAAATGGTTTTTATGGGTCTAAGTGCTCTAATCCAGATTAGTATTGTACTCTCCTAATTGTTTGATGTCTCCAATATTTTTATGCGTTTGATTATTTTTTATTTTGCTTGTTTCTTACTGTTTGATTTTTAAGTATTTCAACTTTTGGAGTCCTTCAATTATTTTTATTGTGGAAATGAAAAAAATTAGATTTACTGAAGTGTTATTTCTTGATTTCACTATCCTATTAAATTTAAAAATCAGATATTAGGGAATTTATGTGAATAGACAGGAATACTAGGTTATATATGAGAAGATTAACCCGTGAGTTGGTACCAGTTGATTGGCTAGGTATGTCCCACTACCTAGTGACACCATTATAAATGCATTAGAGGGTAATGCACGATTTGCCACGACATTCTTTGGTTTTAAATAAATTATATTTTTCTGTTATTGGTTTTTATAGCAATTCACATTTCGTATATACCGCGAAGTTGGTTGAGCGACCACAGACCCCTGTTGCGCTATAGGGTAAGCCATGTAGACTGGTCCTTCATTACTAGGAAAAGGCCTACTAATGGCGCACTGGTTTTGCCTACTAATGGCGCATTACCAGTGCGCCATTAGTAGCACGCCATTAGTATATCTTACTACAGGTGCGCCATTAGTATCTGGTATACTAATGGCGCACCAACTAGTGCGCCATTAGTATGTAACAGCATGCGCCATTAGTGTGCCTCCCGGGGGGCCATACGTAAGCATGGCTTTGTCATACTAATGGCGCATTCTCTGTTGATGCGCCATTAGTATCCTTTGGCATACTAATGGCGCACCTGGTGATGATGCGCCATTAGTATGAATATTTGGTTTTTTTTCCTTTTCTGATTTTTGCGCAGGTTACAAAATATATTATTAGACAGAATATAAAATATATTATTAGACAGAATATAGACAGCAGCACACAGCAACATCAGATTCATCGAATACAATAGAAGATTAGTCTCCGAATACAATTCATCATATTAGTCTCCGAATTCAAAAGACCGAACAAAGATAAAACATTACTACTCTCAAGACCGCGAGTATCAAGTTTGTCGGAAGTAATACTAATCCTAACAAGTCCTACTAATCATCATCATACAACTTCTACTCGTTATTCATAACAAGTCATACGATCATCATCTTGATAGTCTTCGAACCAACCCTACTTAATTGTTCTTAGCACATGATCATCAGTATTAGGCAGGACCTAAATACCCTATTTAAGCTAAAATAGCATAAAACAATATAGACCCTGACTCTCCATTATGGAGAATGGAGAACATCCTGTCTCCAATTCTTGCGCTTCGCTTCCTTTTGCTTTCAAGAAGCTCCTTACGACTGTCCATACATTTTTCCCATCCTTTGATTTTCATGTCTCCGCTTCTTTTAGAAATCTCGTATGGACAGTTGAGATTCGTAGGACGACCTAGCTGTATGTTCAAAACATTAACACTACCTTTCAGATACATCATATGAGGCACACATTTCTCTGGGATTATCTGTTGAAAAACATAGTAATAACTTCATAGTTAGCAATGATGTACTAGTTTTAGAAGTATGCAAAAGATGCACGGACCAGGGTATCTCCATGGTAGTTACCGTAGTTGAACACATGCACTAGTGGCACGTATTTACCATAATGTTGAGGAGTTTGATTGTAGATATTGTAATTCTCAATGTCAGTACAAAATCCGACCTAATGATTTTTCTCCTTGTAAGTTGTTAATTCGGAGCCATCGGTGTAGTGGGTTTTGTCTACCATCTCCCGCACATTCTTTGAACAATAAAAATAAGCTGTCAATGGAAATAAGCTGTCCACTATTTTGAAATAAACAGTATAAATTAGCTAATAATTATGTTTGAGAAACTCACATAGCGGTAGAACTGGAGGCGTATCAACAAGGACCCAAATGTCCATATTGTCTTGGTTGATGTCAGGATTACCAAGATCCATGGTGATAAGCATACCCTCATCAAAACCATACATCTTGCAAAATGCTTCCCAATTTTTGCAACCAAAATGGGTTACGCTCTCAGATTTATATAGATTTACTTCAAAGTCAACATCGTGAGTAGTCCTTAGGTGAATTTTCTTTGTTTCAGAAATTTCATGGTCTTCAAAATCCATCCTCTCCAAGACATAGCGTCTTGCATGGCATGGGATAAGCTATACTTGAATTGTAAAAGATGAAAAATACACATTGAAATAGTTGAAGTCATGCTTAATTATGAAAATAACACTTGTCGTCATTGTGTACCGTTTCAACTTTGAAGGTCTCCTCGAGCTTAATGTTGAAGCGCCGATCATCGTCCAGGTGAGGCATGTCGCATAGACCTCGATCGTCGTGGCACCAGTCGCACTCCGCCGGGAGACTTTCGTCGTCCGATGATGATGACGACATATCCTGGGACAACACCCAGAATTGCTTGCCGCCCGAACCACCGGCCTCATCGTTGTGGGCCATGTTTCGCTCTAAATAGGAAAAAAAATTGGTCAAAAAGTTGGTTATTGTCAAGGAACAAGATCATGGTCTCATCATTTAGGGTTTGTCGACACCGAGGCACCCTAAAAGCCTAAGCTTTCATCACTTAGGGTTTGTCGACGCAGAGGCACCCTAAAAGCCTAAGCGTACATCATTTAGGTTCTCATCGACACCGAGGCATCCGGGGCAGCCAAGTTAAGTTTTCATCATTTAGGGTTTATCGATGCCGAGGCACCCTAGGTTGGACCTAATCACTTGGCACTAATCACTTGGCTCTATTGCCACCTATGGTTTAATACAACAAGAATAAAGGGGCAGTTGATCCTACTTAATTAAGTACTAAGATACCCCGGGCCATGCATTAGTAGCAAGTACCCCATATGTCCGATTTTTAGCAAAGTCATGCTAAAATTGACGGAAAATTTTAGCATGACCTTTGCTAAAAATAGGACATATGGAGTACCCGAATTTGCCAGAACGGAAGTTAATCGACATTCCGGCAAACTCAAGGGCCTCTCGGGGTACCTGCAAAATCATCACGACACGAAGGGCCTCTCAAGGGCCTCAAGCAGCAGCGGCCCTTCACGAGCGAACTCAATGAGTGTGAACCAACAGAGTGTGGGTCACCACAATATGCTTGCAAGTAATTTTTCTGTAACTAAGGCACAATATGCTTGCAAGTAAATCACAATATGCTTGCAAGTAATTTTTCTGTAACAGTCTTGCCCCTATTTGAAGGACAAGCAAATAGATACAATGTGTAGCTTTGGCACAATCCTAAGGCACAATCCTCTGACTAATTCATCACTGTAGGCCGGCATGAAACACACTCCTCCAAAAAAGCCTAAAATTCCACTGTTATTAAATGTAAAAAAGCCTAAAATCCACTAGTATTGCCTCTAAGAAAGCCTTAAAAGTCCACTATTATTGACAATCAAAATATGATCTGAACTGTAAGGAGTTAACTGAAAAATGAGTGTTAACTGAAGTTTTTGGTTCTAATTTGAAAACCCAAAATTTCATCAACACATTAATTATAATTTGTTTGTGCAAATACTTCTCTCAGGCATCCACACACATCTTTCTTCATCCAATTTTTTCCTACAGCATCATTGAACATCTGAAACTTACCAGCTCAACTTGAGAAAAAAATGGATAGGCAGGGACATTTGTGCTTTTTGCCATCTAATCTAATCTACCTCTGCTTGATTAACTATTGTTTTGGTTTTCACTTTGTGCTAGCCCATTAGATTAGTTGGTAAAGTACATGCTTCATCTTACATTCCCTACCTGTGTGTACATGCATTTGCAGGCTTTCAGGCCCTGACTAATTAACTACATTGCTGATCAGAGACCCTGCTGTTTACTGGGAGGTGGCAATACTACTGTGCTAGTGTGCTAGTACTGGTTTTTATTCTTTGGAACCTTCTACTTATGAAGCTCTCTCAAGTAAAGATTTTCAACTAGTACATTTTTGTATGGTGCAAAAGTCCAGCAGCACTAGAACTGAATTGATTGATCTATACATGTTGTAGGAGGAGCTATATCATTTTCTCCATGGGGAAGGAGGAGAGGGAGGAAGGAGGAAGGAGGAGAGGTACCTGGGCGG
>NC_057797.1:26529901-26534429 GCF_018294505.1 Triticum aestivum | reverse complement strand
TGGAGCGGGGGAGGGTGCGGTGGGTCGTCGGCAGCGGTGGAGCTAGCGGGGGAGGGTGCGGGGGGGGGGAGGGGATCGAGATCGAGATGAAGGGGGATAGCGATCGAGATTTAAAAATATTCATCAAATTTGAAAAAATATTCATGAATTCGAAAAGTGCCCATGAAATTTAAAAATATTCATGAGTTTAAAAATATTCATGAGTTCAAATTTGATATCGTACGCCTTATAGGTCATCAGGTTGTGCTCGGCGCCCTGTGACAAGGTGAATATGAGTTGTTCTTCCGCGGAAGAATCTTCATGTAAAGGGTACG
This sequence comes from Triticum aestivum, assembly GCF_018294505.1. NCBI lineage: Eukaryota > Viridiplantae > Streptophyta > Magnoliopsida > Poales > Poaceae > Triticum > Triticum aestivum. Next base: position 26,534,115 of record NC_057797.1, on the reverse strand, counting down.
ACAGAAGTTTCTGCTTGAACCAACGCGTGAAACATGAGTTGTGCTCTTTACTAGTTTAAACAACGAGTGAAACGCGCTTGAAGTAAAAAAAATAAATATATATACTAATGGCGCACCGGGTATTAGTGCGCCATTACTAGTTTAAACTAGTAATGGCGCACTGTGAAACGATGCGTCATTAGTAGTTTTGCAAAAAAAAAATTACAGTAATGGTGCACTGTCTGCTTGGTGCGTTGGCGCACTTCGACCTGATGCGCCATTAGTATGTATGGAAAAATGGAAAAAAATAATTTAATACTAGTGGCGCACCCAGTTTCTGGTGCGCCATTAGTGTCTTCCACACTAATGGCGCATCACCAACCGGTGCGCCATTAGTATATAGTAGTGGCGCACTGCTTCCATGGTGCGCCATTAGTATCAATCCTATCTATAGCCCTTTTCCTAGTAGTGCTTCTTTCTTTGGGAAGGTGGCATTCGGTTTTTTTCTTTTATTTTCTTCTATATTTTTTGATGTTTTAGTTTCTTGTTCACTTATATGTTTTTTTTAAAAAAAATCAAATTTATTAATACTTTTGAATTTATGGAAAATAAATAAAGTACTATTTTTTAAAAAAATAATTGTTTTATTCAAAATTATGTGCATTTTTAAAAAATGCACGGAGATTATTTTCTTATATTTGTGAAAATTTATCAAATTACATCAACACAATTGAAGTCCGGGAATATTTTTGAATTTTTTTGACATTTTAAAAAAAATCTTTGATAATTGTCCCCAATTCTTGATTGAAAGAGACACCAAAGGCCTCTACCCTCCCTCTCTGTCTATCCAAGAGATGGAAGGGTAGAGCTTTTCTTTGGTTTTTTGATCTTTTCGTCAAAGAGTTGAAGTCCATCCGAACCCTCCAATGCAGAAATATGAGGAGAGCAAAGCGCCAATGGCGCGTGAAGCGCATGCGGAAGGGGCACGGAGAAATAAAGAAGTGTGGGGGGAGAAACAGCCAAGCTCATTCCCTTCGCTTCATGGGCCAAAAGTAGTGCTTTGTTTCCTGGCCACAATGAAAATAGATGGCAAGTGCCTGATCGCTACGGCTCCGGTAGGTTGCGTTCCCTTAACCAAGCCACTGCCTATGAGTCGCCAAAAACTCATGAACATTTTTAAAAATCAATGAGTAGTTTTGTACTCATGAAGAATTTCAAAAATTATGAACTTTTCTTAAATTCATGAATGTTCTAAAATTTTATGAATATTTTTTAGTTCAGATAAAAATATAAATCTTGAATGCTTAATTTATTCTTAAATTGCTTTAATAGAATGTTGGTTTTGGTACTGCTATGTGGAACCACAACCGGAAAACGGGCATACGCCGACGGCCAAAGCTATGCCTACGGCTGCCGTCGGCCTAGTTCGACATATGCCGACAGCCCAGTCCTGGCCGTCGGCTTAAACTGGCCGTCGGGTTACATGGACCTATGCCGACGGCTGCCGTCGGCACAGAACGGCCATCGACCTAGCCGCAGACATGCCGACAGCAGCCGTTGTCATAGATAGGCCGTCGGTATAACTGTGGGCCCGGCGACCCCGCCGGTGACTAGTGGCTAACGCCGTCAAACCTATGCCGACGGTCTGGACGGGCGGCCGTCGGCATATCTCCGCATGCCACGTCACCGATCCGCGGCGAAGGTATGCCGACTGCAGCCGTCGGCATATCTTCCACGTCACCGATCCGCGGCATGGCGCCCATCAGAACTCTGCCGTATCTATGCCGACGGCTTTGCCGTCGGCATAGCTATTTTTTACATACTTATTTTTCATATGTTTTAATGCTTTTTTTACATACGTTTTTTTGCATATGTTTTTATGCTTTTTAGAAAATATGTATTCATGCTTTTTTATGTATTATATGAATATGTATGTAGTTTGTAATTTTTTCCATAAATTATGAATATATATATATATATATAGTTTGTATTTTTTTGAGCACATTAATAATATGCTGTCATGTTCTTTTGAATATAGGTCCTTAAATTTTATTAAAATCAAAAACAGCTATGCAATAGAAGTCGAGTTGCGGTTGCAAACGCCCGGCACCCATCTCCGGAGTGTGACCCCCTCACGTCCGCGGTGTGCCCCCCTCACGGACGGCGCCGCCGCCGGCATTTGGAGGGCGGAAACAGCCGCATCGGGTCTATACGGAGGGGATGTTGCTCTCAAGTATTTCTATGGGATGACCTACCACAACTGGGTGGTGTTGTGGCATGTTCGAAGAGGCGGCACGCATCTCCGGGGCGTGGCCCCCCTAACGGACGGCGCCGCCGCCGGCACCTGGAGGGGGAAAACGGACGCATCGGGTCTACACGGAGGGGATGTAGCTGTCGGTTTGGCCCAGATGTTGCTCCTAGGTGTCCCTCTGAGCTGACCTTACACAACCGGGTGGAGAGGTCCACTGTTCAAAACCCGCCCGTGAAAAGTCAAAGGGCTAGATCTCGTGGTCAATCGCTCCAGGGTTAGGCGGGACGGGGGCCCTGAGGGGGTAGCAATGCCACCGGAGCGTCGCACTGGCCCCTCATACATGCGGGGTGGTGTGGTGGCATGTCCGAAGAGGCGGCATGCATCTCCAGGGTTTGGCCCCCCTTACGGACGGCGCCACTGCCGGCACCTGGAGTGGGGAAACGGACGCGTCGGGTCTACACGGAGGGGATCTTGCTGTGGGTCTGGCCCGGTTGTTGCTCCAAAGTGTTCCCATGGGCTGACCTAAGACAACCAGGCTGGGAGGTCCGCTGGTCAAAGCCCGTCCGTGCAAAGTCAAAGGGCTAGATCTCGTGGTCAAATGCTACAGGGTTAGGCGGGACGGGGGCCCTGGGAGGGGGGGGTAGCAGTGCCACTGGAGCGTTGCACCGGGCCCTCATACATGTGGGGTGGTGTGGTGGCATGTCCGAAGAGGCGGCACGCGTCTCGGGGGCGTGCCCCCCCCCCTCACGGACGGCGATGACACGGTAGTAGACGTTCTGTGGTAACGATGCGGCGTGAATATTTTTAAATACTCGGAGCGCGATAAAATCATGAGTTTTTTTGCACGATGTGGGAACATGTGCTATAGGAACGATGGTATTTTTTCATAATTTTTGGTTATGGTGAAGTATCCAAGAAAATCCCTCTACGCGGATTGCCCTTCACGCGTCTACGGCTGTGGCCGGCGGCCTACGGGGGCTAGCATGCCGCCAAATCTTGCGTAGGCAGCCTCTCACAAGTCTGGAAGTGTTGTGGTGGTTGCAAACGCCCAACACGCGTGTCCGGGGTGTGCCCCCCTCATGGACGGCACCGCCGCCGGCACCTGGAGTGGGGAAACGGACGCGTCGGGTCTACACGGAGGGGATCTTGCGGTGGGTCTGGCCCGGTTGTTGCTCCAAAGTGTTCGTATGGGCTGACCTAACACAACCGGGTGGGGACGTCCGCTGGTCAAAGCCCGTCCGTGAAAAGTCAAAGGGCTAGATCCCGTGGTCAAACGCTACAGGTTAGGCGGGACGGGGGCCCTGGGAGGGTGTAGCAATGCCACTGGAGCATCACACCGGGCCCTCATACATGCGGGGTGGTGTCGTGGCATGTCCGAAGAGGCGGCACGCGTCTCCGGGGCATGGCCCCCCCTCACGGACGGCGATGACACGGTAGTAGACGTTCTGCGGTAACGATGCGGTGTGAATATTGTTAAATACTCGGAGCGCGATAAAATCATGAGTTTTTATTTTGCACGGCGTGGGCACATGTGCTATAGGAACGATGGTGTTTTTTCATAATTTTTGGTGATGTAGAAGTATCCGAAAAATTCCCTCTACGCGGATTGCCCTTCGCGCGTCTACGGCTGTGGCCGGCGGCCTACGGGGGCTAGCATGCCGCCAAATCTTGCGTAGGCGGCCTCTCACAAGTCTGGAAGTGTTGTGACGGTTGCGAACGCTCGGCACGCATGTCCGAGGTGTGCCCCCCCCCATCGCGGACGGCGCCGCCGCCGGCACCTGGAGGGGGGAAACGGACGCGTCGGGTCTACACGGAGGGGATCTTGTTGTGGGTCTAGCCCGGTTGTTGCTCCAAATTGTTCCTATGGGCTGACCTAACACAACCGGGCGGGGAGGTCCGCTGGTCAAAGCTCGTATGTGCAAAGTCAAAGGGCTAGATCCCGTGGTCAAACGCTACAGGGTTAGGCGGGACGGGGGCCCTGGGG
>NC_057797.1:26521005-26529727 GCF_018294505.1 Triticum aestivum | reverse complement strand
TAGCAATGCCACCGGAGCATCGCACCGGGCCCTGATACATGCGAGGTGGTGTGGTGGCATGTCCTAAGAGGCGGCACGCGTCTCCGGGGCGTGGCCCCCCCTCACGGACGGCGGTGACATAGTAGTAGACGTTCTGCGGTAACGATGCAGCATGAATATTATTAAATACTCGGAGCGCGATAAAATCATGAGTTTTTTTACACGAGGTGGGAACATGTGCTATAGGAATGAAGGTATTTTTTTCATAATTTTTGGTGATGGAGAAGTATCCGAAAAATTCCCTCTACGCGGATTGGCCCTTCGCGCGTCTATGGCTGTGGCCGGCGGCCTACGGGGGCTAGCATGCCACCAAATCTTGCGTAGGCGGCCTCTCACAAGTCTGGAAGTGTTTTGACGGTTGCAAACGCCCGGCACGCGTGTCCGGGGTGTGCCCCCCCCCCTCACGGACGACGCCGCCGCCGACACCTGGAGGGGGGAAACGGACGCGTCGGGTCTACACGGAGGGGATCTTGCGGTGGGTCTGGTCCGGTTGTTGCTCCAAAGTGTTCCTATGGGCTGACCTAACACAACCGGGCGGGGAGGTCCGCTAGTCAAAGCCCGTTCGTGCAAAGTCAAAGGGCTAGATCCCATGGTCAAACGCTACTGGGTTAGGCGGGACGGGGGCCCTGGGGGGTAGCAATGCCACCGGAGCGTCGCACCGGGCCCTCATACATGCGCGGTGGTGTGGTGGCATGTCCGAAGAGGCGGCACGCGTCTCCGGGGGGTGGCCCCCCCTCACGGATGGCGATGACACGGTAGTAGACGTTCTACGGTAACGATGCGGCATGAATATTATTAAATACTTGGAGTGCGATAAAATCATGAGTTTTTTTGCACGATGTGGGCACATGTGCTATAGGAACGATGGTATTTTTTCATAATTTTTGGTGATGGAGAAGTATCCGAAAAATTCCCTCTACGCGGATTGCCCTTCGCGTGTCTACGGCTGTGGCCGGCGGCCTACGGGGGCTAGCATGCCGCCAAATCTTGCGTAGGCGGCCTCTCACAAGTCTGGAAGTGTTTTGACGATTGCAAACGCCCGGCACGCGTGTCCGGGGTGTGCCCCCCCCTCACGGACGGCGCCGCCGCCGGCACCTGGAGGGGGGAAACGGACGCGTCGGGTCTACACGGAGGGGATCTTGCTCTGGGTCTGGCCCGGTTGTTGCTCCAAAGTGTTCCTATGGGCTGACCTAACACAACCGGGCGGGGAGGTCCGCTGGTCAAAGCCCGTTCGTGCAAAGTCAAAGGGCTAGATCCCGTGGTCAAACGCTACAGGGTTAGGCGGGACGGGGGCCCTGGGGGTAGCAATTCCACCGGAGCGTCGCACCAGGCCCTCATACATGCGCGGTGGTGTGGTGGCATGTCCGAAGAGGCGGCACGCGTCTCCGGGGCATGGCCCCCCCTCACGGATGGCGATGACACGGTAGTAGACGTTCTGCGGTAACGATGCGGCATGAATATTATTAAATACTTGGAGCGCGATAAAATCATGAGTTTTTTTGCACGATGTGGGCACATGTGCTATAGGAACGATGGTATTTTTTCATAATTTTTGGTGATGGAGAAGTATCCGAAAAATTCCCTCTACGCGGATTGCCCTTCGCGTGTCTACGGCTGTGGCCGGCGGCCTACGGGGGCTAGCATGCCGCCAAATCTTGCGTAGGCGGCCTCTCACAAGTCTGGAAGTGTTGTGACGGTTGCAAACGCCCGGCACGCGTGTCCGGGGTGTGCCCCCCCCTCGCGGACGGCATCGCTGCCGGCACCTGGAGGGGGGAAACGGACACGTCGGGTCTACACGGAGGGGATCTTGCTGTGGGTCTGGCCAGGTTGTTGCTCCAAAGTGTTCCTATGGGCTGACCTAACACAACCTGGCGGGGAGGTCTGCTGGTCAAAGCCCGTCCGTGCAAAGTTAAAGGGCTAGATCCCGTGGTCAAATGCTACAGGGTTAGGCGGGACGGGGGCCTTGGGGGTAGCAATGCCACCGGAGCGTCGCACCGGGCCCTCATACATGCATGGTGGTGTGGTGGCATGTCCGAAGAGGCGGCACGCGTCTCCAGGGCGTGCCCCCCCCCTGACGGACGGCGATGACAAGGTAGTAGACGTTCTGCGGTAACGATGCGGCGTGAATATTATTAAATACTCTGAGGGCGATAAAATCATGAGTTTTTTTGCGCGAGGTGGACACATGTGCTATAGGAACGATGGTATTTTTTCATAATTTTTGGTAATGGAGAAGTATCCGAAAAATTCCCTCTACGCGGATTGCCCTTCGCGCGTCTACGGCTGTGGCCGGCGGCCTACGGGGGCTAGCATGCCGCCAAATCTTGCGTAGGCGGCCTCTCACAAGTCTGGAAGTGTTGTGACGGTTGCAAACACCCGGCACGCGTGTCCGGGGTGTGCCCCCTCTCACGGACGGCGCTGCCGCCGGCACCTGGAGGGGGGAAACGAACGTGTCAGGTCTACACGGAGGGGATCTTGCTATGGGTCTGGCCCGGTTGTTGCTCCAAAGTATTCCTATGGGCTGACCTAACACAACCGGGCGGGGAGGAACGCTGACCAACCCCGTCCGTGGAAAGTCAAAGGGCTAGATCTCGTGGTCAAACGCTATAGGGTTAGGCGGGACGGGGGCCCTTGGGGGGGTAGCAATGCCACTGGAGCGTCGCACCGCGCCTGTCAGGACCCCGACTCGATGTCACATCGATCTAGCTGGTAACACCTCATATCACTTTGCGGCCTCACGCACGGTAATCCCACGGGTGTCGTCTTACCTTTTCCCGGGACGTTTGCGCCTTTTGGCTCACGTATATGATAGTGTCGCTAGCATCCATATGATAAAGAGCCCGGGCTGACATGACTAGTCGTAAACCCAAAGTGGCACAGACTTACAGGGACAGGCATCCATGACCCAGCTTCGAACGTGTCGGTCATCAGCAAGTGGGTCCGGGCTGTAGCACTGGGCTAGCAGGACTCCGGTAAACCGGGCTGTAGCGGGCTAACAGGACTCCGGTACTCAAAGCGTGACATTTCCCCGAAGGGACAGACACAGGAACGAAGAAGGACACATGCCGGCCAGCCTAAGTGTTCCAAAGCAGTAGCAAGCTACCATGGCTCAGCGGTAACACTAGGAGACATTTCCCGGTAAGAGAGGCTACTAAAGATAAACAACTAGATAGTCAGATCCCACACATACCAAGCATTTCAATCATACACACAATATGCTCGATATGTGCAAATACAACGAAGCATCACAACATGACTCTATGACACAAGTACTTTATTTAGGGCTCAGGGAGCCATACATAACATACACAAAGATACGGGTCTCACGACCCAACATACAAGTCATACAGTCATACAAGCCAACAGCGGAAGTAACTTGTCTGAGTACAGACAACTAGTAAAATAAAAGAGGCTTGGAAAGCCTAGCTATACTACGTGGTCCTCCACAAGCTCAGGGTCACCACCTGGGTCCTTAGCCTACTCGTTGATGTCAACGTCTACATAGAACCCATCAGAAGGGGTTGCAGCGTCTTCTGTAAAAATGTAGATTATAGCAACATGAGTACAAAGGTACTCAGCAAGACTTACATCAGATCCTACATACATGCATAGTATCAAGAAGGGTTGGTGGAGTTATTGCAGCAAGCCAGCTTTGACTCTTGGCTAGGCTATCCTACGATACTCCAACTTGAAATGGTTTTGCGCACACGAGTCCACTACTCACCACTTCAATACACTACCGAGGATCCACCTCCGTCTTCCTACGGAAGAGCCATCCTCGGCACTCACACTTATCTTGAGGCTTTTAACAGTTTCCATTTACTTGTCTATGAACTATATAGGCAACCAAGTAGTCCTTTACCGCGGACGCGGCTATTCGAATAGATCATGATAACCCTGCAGGGGTGTACTTCTTCATACACGCTCTCACCACTTACCGTCGTTTACACGACATGTACTCGGCAACCTTCAAGCGGAAGCCCAACGTGGGTGTCGGCCACGACCTACCTAATCACCTAAGCCTCCAATCCAGGTTTATCGCCTATTCGGGTTCCATCCGCAGGGAGTCCGGCCGAGGTTTCCCATACGGCCCCGAACGATGTGAACAGGGTTCCCGAGATACTTAACGGGTATTCGGTACACCCGGCCACGTACCTACCGCATCACAGCCCACCCCTACGGTCAGCGCTGTCCACGGCCTCCAGTAGGCTACAAACACCAGAAACTACTTGCAACTCCTGGACGGAGAACTAGGGTGAATAAGAAGCCGAGAGGGTCCATTGGTTTCGGGCCCAATGCATGGTAGTAGCTGATTCTTAAATCACACATACAGATCTCAGTGCTTAAGGTCGGCTTCAATGAAACAACCCACCATGTACTCCTACATGGCCTCTCATCGATACCTTTACCAAATCGTGTTCACCACACCACTCTCATTACCGACATAATCATTTCACTCCAGCCCATCACCCCGATGAACCAGACCTGACACGACTCTAAGCATAGCAGGCATAGCAAGGTAGGAACAACACATACATATGGCTCAAGCAACTCCTACACATGCTAGTGGGTTTCATCTAGTTACTGTGGCAATGACAGGTCATGCAGAGGAAATGGGTTTAACTACCGTAGCACACAGCAGTTTGAATCGCGTTGTCTTAATGCAGTAAAAGAGAGCAGGAGCGAGAACATGGGATTGTATCGATATGATCAAATGGTTGGTTGCTTGCCTGATGGTTCGATGCACTGATATGGTTCTTCGTTAGGGTAATCACGGTACTCCTCGGGGGCAGAACCTGTCGCAAAGGACATCGATACACAACCATCACCAAACAATGTGCAACAATATGATGCATGCATGAAACATGGCAATATGAGTGTGTCGGGCTAATGCAACTAAGAACAGAGGGGTTTGAACAAATTTGAATCAAGGATTCAAATTTTAAGTTCAAATATGGTCTTTTAAAGTGCTTTTCCTTGTTCTGCTTAAAACATCAATTTAACTTGTTTGATCATGCATGAAAATAGTACAGATGGATAGATTGGATTTTTCTGATCATTTTTCATATATAATTTGTCCAATTTGGAGTTACAGAATAAAAGTTATGAATTTTTGAAGTTTGAATAATATTCTGGAATTTCCTGATTTAATTTAAATTCAGAAAATCAATTACTGCGTCAGCCTGACGTCAGTGTGACGTCAGCAGGTCAACGGAACAGGTCTGGGTCAAACCTGACAGTGGGTCCCACATGTCAGGGTGATTATTTTAATTAAAATTTAATTAAAACTAATCCTGTTTAATTAACAGGGCTGGGCCCCACCTGTCATTGACTCAGGGGAGTCAACTAGGGCCCACCCGTGGTCAAAGTCAAAGTCGGCTGCCGGCGTTTAGCCGCCGGCGAGCCCGACGCGGCGGCGGGAGTGGTTTTGGCCATTTCGGCCACCAGAGGGGCCGCGGAGACCACCGGAGTGGAGCTGAGGACAAACCGCAGCTCTTGGCGGAGTCCGTTGGGGTCGGGGTGGCCGGAGTCGACGGCGGCGAGCTCGGCTGCGGCCGCCGGGGTTCGGTCGTGCACGGGAACGGGGTTGGAGCTCGAAGTCGAGCGAAGCGAGGCGCTAGGGATGCTCTACGGGGTTTTGCGAACTCGTTGGACTCGCCGGGGTGACCAAATGGTCACCGGAGCTGCGTCGACGGCGAGCTCGGCGACGGCGGAGGTTCGGCCGTGGTGGGGAGGAGGCTACGGTGGGGAAACGAGGGGGAGGAGAGGGGGAAACGGTGGCGTAGCTCATCGCGGTTGCAGTGGGCGTCGAAGTGGGCTCGGGGACGCGCTGGAGACGGCGAATCGACAGCGACGGTGGTCGGAGCCCGAAGAGGGGAACGGCGACGTGGCGGCGATGCAGGGCTTCCGGGGACCCGTGGAGCGGTGGGGAGGAAGAGGGAGTCGAGGCGGAGCTCCTGAGCTAGTCAGGGGAGCGAGGGGTGGTCGGAGGCGGCGGCTATGGCGAACGGCGGCGACGGTGGTGTTCGGCCGTGAGAGAGAGAGAGAGAGCAGCACGGGAGAGAGAGAGGGATAAGGCCAGGGGATCGGGGCGGCACCGAGAAGAAGCGCCGCGGCGTCGCGCTGGCGGGGGAGGCAGGCAGACGAGCTGGTGGCGTGGCGCTCCGGTCGTGCGCGCGCGCCGGCCACACGCCTGGCCGACTGGCGCCAGGAGGACGACGGCGGTGGTGGGCTGGGCTGGCTTGCTGGGCCGGCCAGCTGGCTGGGCCGCACAGGGAAGTTTTTCCCCTTTTTTTCTGTTTTCTAATTTCTAACATTTGTTTTGATTTAACTAATATATTAAATCATTTATTTAACTTATGCCAATTTTTGCAGGAGCTATATATATTATTCCAGAGCTCTTTTATAAATGGCATAATATTTGGGCATATATTAATATATATAATTAATATATTTCCAATGCAAATACTTATGCATTAATTCCAAATGCCCAAAATAAATGTCCATGAGCCACTAAAAATATTGGTTTGATTTTTATCTCTGTCCAATATTTTCAGAGAGCAACAGGAGCATTTTCTTGGACCCTTTTGGAGAAATTTTTAATTGGGTCATTTTCAAAATGGTTCTGAGGGTTTCACAGATCCCCATTTCAAGTTTCTGATGAAAGAGTAAACATGATGCAACACTCTAATGCATGACTAGCTAGGGTGTGACAGCGCCCTCATACATGCGGGTGGTGTGGTGGCATGTCCGAAGAGGCGGCACGCGTCTCGGGGGCGTGGCCCCTCCTCACGGACGGCGATGACACGGTAGTAGACGTTCTGCGGTAACGATGCGGCGTGAATATTATTAAACACTCGGAACACGATAAAATCATGAGTTTTTTTGCACGACGTGGGCACATGTGCTATAGGAACGATGGTATTTTTTTCATAATTTTTGGTGATGGAGAAGTATCCGAAAAAATCCCTCTACGCGGATTGCCCTTCTTGCGTCTACGGCTGTGGCCGGCAGCCTACGGGGGCTAGCATGCCGCCAAATCTTGTGTAGGCAGCCTCTCACAAGTCTGGAAGTGTTGTGGCGATTGCAAAGGCCCGGCACGCATATCCGGGGTGTGCCCCCCATCACGGACTTCGCCGCCGGCGGCACCTGGAGTGGGCAAACGGACGCGTCGGGTCTACACGGAGGGGATCTTGCTGTGGGTCTGGCCCGGTTGTTGCTCCAAAGTGTTCCTATGGGCTGACCTAACACAACCGGGCGGGGAGGTCCACTGGTCAAAGCCCGTCCGTGCAAAGTCAAAGGGCTAGATCCCGTGGTCAAACGCTATAGGGTTATGCAGGACGGGGGCCCTGGGGGGGGGGTGGCAATGCCACTGGAGCGTCGCACCGGGCCCTCATACATGCGGGGTGGTGTGGTGGCATGTCCGAAGAGGCGGCACGCGTCTCGGGGGTGTGCCCCCCCCTCACGGACGGCGATGACACGGTAGTAAACGATCTGCGGTAATGATGCGGCGTGAATATTATTAAATACTCGGAGCGCGATAAAATCATGAGTTTTTTTGCACGACGTGGGCACATGTGCTATAGGAACGATGGTATTTTTTCATAATTTTTGGTGATGGAGAAGTATCCGAAAAATTCCCTCTACGCGGATTGCCCTTCGCGCGTCTACGGCTGTGGCCGGTGGCCTACGGGGGCTAGCATGCCGCCAAATCTTGCGTAGGCGGCCTCTCACAAGTCTGGAAGTGTTGTGACGGTTGCAAACACCCGGCACGCGTGTCCGGGGTGTGCCCCCCCCCTCACGGACGGCGCTGCCACCGGCACCTGGAGGGGGGAAACGAACGTGTCAGGTCTACACGGAGGGGATCTTGCTATGGGTCTGGCCCGGTTGTTGCTCCAAAGTATTCCTATGGGCTGACCTAACACAACCGGGCGGGGAGGTCCGCTGACCAACCCCGTCCGTGAAAAGTCAAAGGGCTAGATCTCGTGGTCAAACGCTATAGGGTTAGGCGGGACGGGGGCCCTTGGGGGGGTAGCAATGCCACTGGAGCGTCGCACCACGCCCTCATACATGCGGGGTGGTGTGGTGGCATGTCCGAAGAGGCGGCACCCGTCTCGGGGGCGTGGCCCCTCCTCACGGACGGCGATGACACGGTAGTAGACGTTCTGCGGTAACGATGCGGCGTGAATATTATTAAACACTCGGAACACGATAAAATCATGAGTTTTTTTGCACGACGTGGGCACATGTGCTATAGGAACGATGGTATTTTTTTCATAATTTTTGGTGATGGAGAAGTATCCGAAAAAATCCCTCTACGCGGATTGCCCTTCGCGCGTCTACAGCTGTGGCCGGCAGCCTACGGGGGCTAGCATGCCGCCAAATCTTGTCTAGGCAGCCTCTCACAAGTCTGGAAGTGTTGTGGTGGTTGCAAAGGCCCGGCACGCATATCCGGGGTGTGCCCCCCATCACGGACTTCGCCGCCGCCGGCACCTGGAGTGGGCAAACGGACGCGTCGGGTCTACACGGAGGGGATCTTGCTGTGGGTCTGGCCCGGTTGTTGCTCCAAAGTGTTCCTATGGGCTGACCTAACACAACCGGGCGGGGAGGTCCACTGGTCAAAGCCTGTCCGTGCAAAGTCAAAGGGCTAGATCCCGTGGTCAAACGCTATAGGGTTATGCAG
>NC_057797.1:26519164-26520432 GCF_018294505.1 Triticum aestivum | reverse complement strand
GCAATGCCACTGGAGCGTCGCACCGGGCCCTCATACATGCGGGGTGGTGTGGTGGCATGTCCGAAGAGGCGGCACGCGTCTCGGGGGTGTGCCCCCCCTCACGGACGGCGATAACACGGTAGTAAACGATCTGCGGTAACGATGCGGCGTGAATATTATTAAATACTCGGAGCGCGATAAAATCATGAGTTTTTTTGCACGACGTGGGCACATGTGCTATAGGAACGATGGTATTTTTTCATAATTTTTGGTGATGGAGAAGTATCCAAAAAAATCCATCTACGCGGATTGCCCTTCGTGCGTTTACGGCTGTGGCCGGCGGCCTACGGGGGCTAGCATGCCGCCAAATCTTGCGTAGGCAGCCTCTCACAAGTCTGGAAGTGTTGTGGTGGTTGCAAACGCCCAACACGCGTGTCCGGGGTGTGCCCCCCTCATGGACGGCGCCGCCGCCGGCACCTGGAGTGGGGAAACGGACGCGTCGGGTCTACACGGAGGGGATCTTGCGGTGGGTCTGCCCCGGTTGTTGCTCCAAAGTGTTCCTATGGGCTGACCTAACACAACCGGGTGGGGACGTCCGCTGGTCAAAGCCCGTCCGTGGAAAGTCAAAGGGCTAGATCCCGTGTTCAAACGCTACAGGTTAGGAGGGACGGGGGCCCTGGGAGGGTGTAGCAATGCCACTGGAGCATCACACCGGGCCCTCATACATGCGGGGTGGTGTCGTGGCATGTCCGAAGAGGCGGCACGCGTCTCCGGGGCATGGCCCCCCTCACGGACGGCGATGACACGGTAGTAGACGTTCTGCGGTAACGATGCGGCGTGAATATTGTTAAATACTCGGAGCGCGATAAAATCATGAGTTTTTATTTTGCACGGCGTGGGCACATGTGCTATAGGAACGATGGTGTTTTTTCATAATTTTTGGTGATGTAGAAGTATCCAAAAAATCCCCTCTACGCGGATTGCCCTTCGCGCGTCTACGGCTGTGGCCGGCGGCCTACGGGGGCTAGCATGCCGCCAAATCTTGCGTATGCGGCCTCTCACAAGTCTGGAAGTGTTGTGACGGTTGCAAACGCTCGGCACGCGTGTCCGGGGTGTGCCCCCCCCCCCTCGCGGACGGCGCCGCCGCCGGCACCTGGAGGGGGGAAACGGACGCGTCGGGTCTACACGGAGGGGATCTTGCTGTGGGTCTAGCCCGGTTGTTGCTCCAAATTGTTCCTATGGGCTGACCTAACACAACCGGGCGGGGAGGTCCGCTGGTCAAAGCTCGT
>NC_057797.1:26517009-26518588 GCF_018294505.1 Triticum aestivum | reverse complement strand
GGCGATGACATAGTAGTAGACGTTCTGCAGTAACGATGCGGCGTGAATACTATTAAATACTCGGAGCGCGATAAAATCATGAGTTTTTTTGCACGAGGTGGGCACATGTGCTATAGGAACGATGGTATTTTTTCATAATTTTTGGTGATGGAGAAGTATCCGAAAAATTCCCTCTACGCGGATTGGCCCTTCGCGCGTCTATGGCTGTGGCCGGCGGCCTACGGGGGCTAGCATGCCGCCAAATCTTGCGTAGGCGGCCTCTCACAAGTCTGGAAGTGTTTTGACGGTTGCAAACGCCCGGCACGCGTGTCCGGGGTGTGCCCCCCCTCACGGACGACGCCGCCGCCGACACCTGGAGGGGGGAAACGAACGCGTCGGGTCTACACGGAGGGGATCTTGCTGTGGGTCTGGTCCGGTTGTTGCTCCAAAGTGTTCCTATGGGCTGACCTAACACAACCGAGCGGGGAGGTCCACTGGTCAAAGCCCGTTCGTGCAAAGTCAAAGGGCTAGATCCCATGGTCAAACGCTACAGGGTTAGGCGGGACGGGGGCCCTGGGGGGTAGAAATGCCACCGGAGCATCGCACCGGGCCCTCATACATGCGCGGTGGTGTGGTGGCATGTCCGAAGAGGCGTGACGCGTCTCCGGGGCGTGGCCCCCCCTCACGGATGGCGATGACACGGTAGTAGACGTTCTGCGGTAACGATGCGGCATGAATATTATTAAATACTTGGAGTGCGATAAAATCATGAGTTTTTTTGCACGATGTGGGCACATGTGCTATAGGAACGATGGTATTTTTTCATAATTTTTGGTGATGGAGAAGTATCCGAAAAATTCCCTCTACGCGGATTGCCCTTCGCGTGTCTACGGCTGTGGCCGGCGGCCTACGGGGGCTAGCATGCCGCCAAATCTTGCATAGGCGGCCTCTCACAAGTCTGGAAGTGTTGTGACGGTTGCAAACGCCTGGCACGCGTGTCCGGGGTGTGCCCCCCCCTCGCGGATGGCGTCGCCGCCGGCACCTGGAGGGGGGAAACAGACGCGTCGGGTCTACACGGAGGGGATCTTACTGTGGGTCTGGCCCGGTTGTTGCTCCAAAGTGTTCCTATGGGCTGACCTAACACAACCTGGCGGGGAAGTCTGCTAATAACATGTAAAAAATATTTAAAAAATGAAAAATATGAACTACTAAAAATATTTAAAAAATGAAAAATATGAACTACTAATAACATTTAAAAAATAAAAAATATAACTATGCCGACGGCAAAGCCATCGGCATAGCTGCGGCCATAGGGGACGTGTCACGCGCATCGGTGACGTGGTATCTATGCCGACGGCAGCCGTCGGCATAGTTTGCCTTATCCCCTCACGTCGACCCTCATCCACTCAATCTCTCCCACTCCCCGCGACCCCGCCCCCTACTGCCGTCGCCGCACTCGCCCCTTGCCGCCGCCGCCGCCGCACTCGCCCCCTGCCGCTGCCGCCACACTCGCCCCCTGCCTCGCCTGTGCCCCCTGCCGCCCCCACCCGCATCGCCGCCGCCCCATCCCACGGCACCCGCGTCGCCTGCCGCCGCTCCT
>NC_057797.1:26504810-26516308 GCF_018294505.1 Triticum aestivum | reverse complement strand
ACATGGACGCCGCCCCGGCCGGCCCACGGCCTAGCCTGGCCGGCCCCCTGCTGGTCCGACCGGCCGGCCCCTCCGGCGACCGCCCCCTGCCGCTCCGGTGGTCGTCCCCTGCCCCGACCGGCCGCCCCCTGCTCCGGTGGTCGCCCCCTCATCCGTAGGTAAGATTTTTTTTACCTTTTTTGTGTAGTAATGTTGTAGATGAATGCATATATATATGTATATTAATAGATGATTAGATAGATGAATGAAATGAAAGAGAGTATAAATCTGAAAAAAATTAAGTGCACAATGTGAGATAGATAGATGAGATGAATGGATATTTGTGTAGTTTTACTATGTTTTTAGATACATACTCAATATTATAGATATATGTATTGTGAAGATGAGATGAGAGGGAAGAGTAATTTTTTGTGAAGATAGATAGACAAAAGTTAAAATTTGGATATGATGAGTGGTTACTTCATCAAGTTGGTCTTGCTAAAACAAGTTTGTGATATGATGTGATGTGTGATGATGCTTTATATGTGATGCGATGACCTAATTTTTTTCATTTGGTGGAATTTAGAGGATCTCTGGTGTTGCCTCCGGTGGAGTGATCATTGACGTTGGAGCTCTTGGTCTTTGATTGTCCCTTCACTGATCGACTGCATCATCTACATCCGAGGGTGAGCTACAAATCCACCACCTCATACGTTCTTTTAATCATGTCACTAGATTAAATTTTCACATCAAGTCGCATAACCTAGGTCTCCCGTCCGAAAGGGTTGCATCGATAAATATGCATTCAATTGCATATTTATCACCGCAGCTCTTTCGGATTGTCCAGCGCTTTCCACGGACAGCCCGAGGATGTGTAGATTGGGTACGTTGTTCATGCTCTACCCCGTTCCGAGACAGGATTTCGGTGGCACCTCCCTGTTGTTCACCGGATGCACATTCTCTCGGCATTTTGTTGAGACGTGTATTTGGAGAACAGCGGGGAGGTGCTGCCGGAATTTTGTCTCGGAGTGGGGTAGAGCATGGACAACGTACTCAATCTACACATTCTCGGGTGGGATTAGGACCCATCTTTACCTATTAGAGATGTAGGTCGATTAAATGTCGTTTCTCGTCAACCTTGTAAAAAATAAAATATTGATGTGAGTTTAAATGAATCCTTAATTTTGTTGTGTGGCTTCCAATAAAGCAGAGATGGCAGATAATCAGTTGATGTATAGTGGGTTTTTCCGTCGGAATCAAGTAACAACAGAGTGGGTCGAGAAAACTGATGTGTTTTTGAAAGAGATATTCCGTAGTCCAATGAGGATGGTGCCAGAATGCCCGTGTGCCAGATGTAAGAGACGTATCCGCAGAGATAAGAGTGAGATGACTAAGCACCTTCGCACGCATGGATTTATGCCCAACTTTAATATGCCGATAAACTTTGCCCAGCAGGACCGTGGTAGAGAGGATGTGATACGACAATGCGTCGCTGGTTATGAGGATGATGGGGTTAGAGACATGCTAGATGATGTCTTTGCTGCACACCCGACACCTCCATCACATTAAGCGAATGAACCGGAGGAACCGGAGGAAACCACAAAGGCCTTCCTGGAAATCTTGGCCTCGTCAAAGAAACCTCTCTATGAGGGTGCCAAGCTGTTTGTGCTGGATGCCATCTCGCAACTGATGGCAGTCAAGGCTGAGTATGGCTGTAGCCGAGGTTGCTTCGAAGCATTTCTGGGAGTATGGGCTAATAGCCTGCCTGAGGGCCATGAACTGCCGAAAACCATGTACGCTACGAAGAAAATCATGAAGGCGCTCTCCATGGACTATGAGAAAATACATGTTTGTCCAAAGAATTGCCTTTTGTTTAGGCATGAGTATGCGGATGACAAGTACTGTAGGAAGTGCGGTTCCTCTCGGTATATTGAGGTGGTCGATAAGCATGGTCAGAAGTAGCAGCTAAAAATCCCTGTGAAGGTTCTTCGGTATCTTGATTTTATAAAAAGACTGCAGCGCCTTTTCATCACCGAGGAGTCTGCCAAAATGATGATGTGGCACAAGGAAGGGAAAAGGTACAATCCAAAAAAAATTGTACATCCATCAGGAGGTGAAGCATGGAAGTCATTCGATATAGAGTACCCGGAGGAAGCAGCCGAGGCTGGGAAGTCAGAATTGCTATAACAGGTGATGGGTTCAATCCATATGGTATGTCGTCTAATCCATACAGCTGTTGGCCCGTATTTGTTATTCCGCTCAATCTCCCTGCCGGCGCCATAATGCAACGCAAGACCATGTTCCTGTCGCTTATAATTCCGGGGCCTGAATATCTGGGGAAGAAGTTGAGTGTGTTTATGCAGCCGTTGGTGGATGATTTGCACCATTCTTGGTACTTCCCGAGGTTGACATACGACCAACATCTGCAGAAAAATTTCTTGATGAAAGTTTGGCTACAATATTGCATGCATGACTTTCTCGGTTATGCCCTGTTCTGCGGATGGTGTACAAGTGGAAAGATGCCTTGCCTAGTGTGCATGCAGGCCTTAATTTTCATTTGGCTGAAGAAGGGTGGCAAGTATGTTGCATTTGACCTGCATCGACAGTTCCTCCCTCCAGACCATCCTGATAGGGAAGACAAGAAGAACTTCACAAAAGGCAAAGTTGTCCATGAAGTAAACGAGATTCCAACGTTTTCTGGTGCGGATGTGCTTGCTCAGCTGAAAGCTCTTAAGCCCGCCGGTGAAGGGAAAGGCAAAGGTAAAGGCAAAGGCAAAGGCAAAGGCAAAGCCACAGGCGAAGACGAGGGCGAGGGCAAAGGAAAAGGTAAAGGGAAAAAATTGAAGGATATGGTGAGACGCACAACTGGACTCACATTACCCCCTTCACGCAGCTTCCCTATTTTAAGGACCTCAAACTTCCATACAACATAGACGTGATGCACACCAAAAAGAATGTCGCAGAGTCCCTTTTTCACACGATCCTCAACATTCCTGATAAGACAAAGGATAATGTTAATGCTAGAGTTGATCAATAGAATATTTATGATAGACCACGTCTACACATGCAGCCTCCCACTGGCAGTCGAAAATCTTGGTTCAAGCCAGATGCTGACTTCGTACTTAAAAAGGATCATAAGATGGAGGCATTCAAGTGGCTGAAACACATCGTGAAGTTCACTGATGGTTATGCGTCGAATATAACTAAGGGGGTCAATCTTTCAACGGGCAGAGTGACCGGGCTCAAGAGTCATGACTATCGTGTATGGATTGAGCGGATTATGCCAGTGATGGTTCGGGGCTATGTTCCCGAGCGTGTCTGGCGTGTGCTTGTGGAGTTAAGCCATTTCTTCCGCACGCTTTGTGCTAAAGAAGTATGTCCTGAGAAGATAAAAGAAATGCATAAGAAGGCGCCGGAGTTGATATGCAAGCTAGAGAAGATCTTCCCACCAGGCTTCTTTACTCCGATGACACATCTCATTTTGCACCTCCCGGACGAGGTATTGTTGGGGGGGCCTGTGCAGAATCGTTGGCAGTACGGCCCTGAGAGACAGAACAAGCATTTGAGACAGAAATGTGGAAACAAAGCTAAGATTGAAGCTTCCATAGCTGAGGCAGTTATCCTAGAGGAGGTGGCAGACCTCAGGACAGCCTACTATCTGGACCATGTTCCCACGTTGCATAATAAGGTGTCTCGATACAATACAGAAGAACCCAAGTATATACCAAAGTTGCCTCTATTCATCGGGCAAGGTGGTAGGGCTGGATGCTCGAAACCTTATCTCATGCCACGAGATGAGTGGGAGGATGTCATGTTCTATATCTTGCACAACATCAAGGAAGTTGAGGATGAGTGGATGAGGTAATACCTTTGCACCATTCTTTTAGTCAATTCGTTATGTTCACTTTGCCTAGTTCTTATACCGCTGTTCTTATTGTAGTCGATTCGTTGAAGAAGAATGGACGGGAATGCTGCCTCCTACTGAAGCGGAGGCACTTGCTCTTCTCCGAAAGGGTGCTGATGGAAGGAAAAATTTCGTTGCGTGGTTCATGGAGAAAGTAATTCACTTCCCTATTACCTATTTCAATTAAACTCATGCACCCTATAATTTCAATTAAACTCATGCACCCTATAATTTCAATTAAACTTGTAGGGAAATGATCCGACCAAATCAATGGATGAAAAATTGAGATGGGTTTCCATGGGTTTTGACCCTGTCGTCATGACATGCCAAAACTATGATGTGAATGGGTATCGCTTCCATACAGAGGAGCACCAGAACAGTCGGCCTGATCCCAAAACCATAAATACTGGAGTCTTCACTGAAGGAGATAATAAAGTAGATTACTATGGAAGGGTAGGAAAAATATACGAGCTTACGTTCAAACGTGGCCGCGAACA
Source organism: Triticum aestivum (assembly GCF_018294505.1). NCBI lineage: Eukaryota > Viridiplantae > Streptophyta > Magnoliopsida > Poales > Poaceae > Triticum > Triticum aestivum. The sequence goes on along the minus strand of NC_057797.1, from coordinate 26,511,928 downwards.
CCTAAGTCTCACTATGTTCAAATGCCGATGGTTCGACCCCAAAAAGGGTCTGAGACATACGCCTTCTGTTGGTTTAGTTGAAGTTAAACCATCAACCGTCTATGCCGGAGCTGATCTCTTTATCGCCGCTACCCAGGCCACACAAGTATATTATCTGCCTTACCCATGCCAGAAAGAGTACCTAAAGGGTTGGGAAGTTGTGTTCAAGGTGTCGCCGCATGGTAAGCTACCGGACCCGAACGATGATGATTACTACAACATAAACCCCATGACATACGAGGGAGTGTTCTATCAAGAGGAACATGATGACGTGGTCCGAAACAACGAGGATGATAACTTGGGTTATGTTGACCTGGACCCAAACGACGACGACGCACAGATTGATGGTGAGGCAGTTGTGAATCAAAGAGACATAATTATGCTTGAAAAGTTAAATGAAGGCGCTGACGATGAGGAAGAGCCTCCACCTCCGTCAGACAACGAAGATGATATGTGTGATAGTGATGATGAGACCGGTCCACAAATAGATTACAATAGTGATGATTCATATGGGTTCTAGAAAATGTAAGTTCTTTTAATGATCATTACAATAGTATGCTTAATGTGCTCTTCTGGTATTAATGTTTTTCCTGTATGCTTGTTTAATTGATATCCTTACTAATTGTTTATTCTCTTCTCAATGCAGGTTTGCTAATCATGGGCAAGTCCAGCGGCGCCAGTTTCCTCAGTAAATTCAAAGGACTTACTCGGAGTGGACGAGCCCACAAGGTTCCCTCCTGACTACGCGAGGATGACACCTCACAGTGAGGTGGAGGGGTCGGGGGAGGAGACCCTAGAGGAGGAGGCGGTGGGGGGAGAGCCCCTAGAGGAGGAGGAGGTGGGGGGAGAGGCAGCCGGGGCAAAAAACTCCGGGCCGTGTTCGAAATAGGAGGGTCTTCTTCGATGCCCTCCTATACAGAGGCACCTTCTGAGTCTGAGGAGGAGGAGTATGTTCCTGATGGCGAGGAGGAGGAGGGTGAGGAGGAGGAGGGCGAGGAGGAGGAGGGCGAGGAGGAGGGTGAGGAGGAGGGCGAGGAGGGTGGAGGGGATGTTGATCCCGAGTTGTGGGGTGACTTGCCACCGGGTGCTCCGCAGGGGTGGCTGCGTGGTAATGCCGGACTACCTACACCACCTTCTATCGAGGAGCACAAGGGGCTCATTGAACCTGTGGGGGCAGAGTAAGTGCCTCTCGATCATATTTTCAACACATGACAACATTTTCTTATTGTACACATGGCAATCATTTGATTCTTTTGTAGAAACTGGATCCTTCGCGGAAAGGGCCGTAAACCGAACGGTCTTATCACTGTCCTATTGAAGGAGTTTTGGCCTGGCCTATTCTTCCCGCGGCCAGACAGGGACCCGCAGCTGCGGATTTTGGCCATGAGCTGGGCCCACTACGAGGCTTGCAGCAACGCGGAGTACGGGACGGCCGCTAAGGCCGTGATCACCAAATTTTGGGTAAGTTCTCTTCTGAATCACTTGTCTTCAGTTTCGTTCATAGTTTATCGTTGAATCACTCAACTCATTCCTTGTTTGCTTCTGGTTTTTGCATGATTGCAGCAACTCTATAGAGTTCTTGACGAGCACAAGGCCAGAGCCGACGTGGTCTTGCTTGCGGCTGCGAAGAAGAAAGCTCATCAGTTGCAGTACGAGGTGCGCTAGGTTGCCGTCTCGCAGTACTACCACATCTACCTGCAACAAAAGATGACCAAAACTCAAGCGCAGAGGCAACGACTTACCTTGAACAGGGAGCAGTTCATGAGTAACTATTACTAACTTATGATTGTTTCAAGCAGTCAACTATATGTTTCGTGCTCACATGTCATGATTCCAAAATTTGCATAGGTTGTTCATCGTTGGTGCTATGGAAGGCATGACGGATGGGCGAGTTTAGTGGATAGGTGGCTCGGCGACGATGCAGAGTTTGCTGCCAAGAGCATCAAGGCCCGGGCTAACCGTGGAAAAGACGGGACACACGGCCAAGGAAACAGGAACCATTGGGGCTTCAAGGCCATGAAGGTATATCTATATGCATGATGCATTTTTGTTCTTCTTTACCGTCATGTTCTTATGTATGGCTAACTTCTGTTTGACGTTGCAGGAGGACAAGTTGAAGAGGCCGCTCTCAGACATTGAGTCGTGGAAGCTGGCCCACGAGCGGAGTCATCCCAAGGAGGGCGAGAGCCAGTACTACGGCAAGACCGAGGAGCACCTGGAGTCTTACACTCAGCACTATCAGAAGTTGCATCCAGATGTTCCTGTTCCTGAGGTCGCCCAGTCTCAGATCGATGACACGGCGGTGGTGGCCATCCAGGGGAAGTCACATGGCCGGTATCCGTGTTTTGATGGCTTGATAACTCCTTCGATCTCGTACACACGGCTTCGGTCTACCAACCCGAGCCAGTTAGAGAGTACGGGGCGTTCACAGACTACCTTAGCCCTCCAGCATGCTGTAAGTACTTCCCCTTTATCTTTTTCTCTCTAGCATTCTCAGTTCATTTTCAGCATTGCTCACTTAGAAACAACCTAAATTATGTAGGCATATAAGGCCTTTGTTGAGCATAGGAATCTCGAGGTGCGAGAGTACTTGCAACGAGTGAAGGAAAATGATGATTACAACCGTCAGATGATGGCGGTTAGTTTTGCCCTCTTAAAACCAAGCTAAATTTTTGCACTTTCTTTCCTTCTGACCTTCTAGTTTGCTTGTTTAACTAACATCTAGGCTATGTTGGCGTCTTGGAGTAACCGCACGGATCCACCACAAATGGGACCCCCACCACCACCTGCGGGAGAACCCCCACGCGTGCCCACGTTCGATGAATGGGTGGCACTAGGCAGTGATGGTCCGGTTAGTACATTTGCCTAACTACTGGCAAACTAGTTCTCGTTCATTCAACACTATCATATCATATTTACCGTTAGAATCTTTTCTGAAACATGTAGGGGACCGCTGGCTCGACTACTGCTCCGTCGACCCCAGTCACTCCGATCTGGTAGAGTGATGGTGGTCGCGGTGGTGGTTTTGGCGGAGGTGGTCTTGGTGGTGGTGGTTTTGGCGGAGGTGGTCTTGGTGGTGGTTTTGGCGGAGGTGGTCTTGCTTGATGTCGATGATGATTCCGTGCATGTGGCCGTCGTGCCATGCCTTTCATGTTGCTACTTTTATGATGTTCCATGTCTTGCACTACTTTTATGCTCATGAACTTCCGCCGGTGATGATCTTTAGATGATGATGATGAACTTGACTATGTTTAGATGATGATGATGAACTTGAGTATGTTTAGATGATGAACTGTCATATTTCTGCATAATTCCATATTATTCTGCTTTGAAATGTTGTCAAATGAATTGAAAAAGAGAAAACAGGGAAAATAAAAAAATAAAAAAATAACTATGCCTACGGCAAAGCCGTCGACATATATAAGCCGAGGAGTTACCAGGGCTTGCCACGTGGCAGATCTATGCCTACGGCAATGCCGTCGGCATAGATTTTCATCTATGCCGACGGCTTTGCCATAGGCATAGCACTGCCACCAGGAGCACCACGGGACGCCACGTGGCAGAGGTACGCCGATGGCTAGGCCGTCGGCATAGATTTCTACCTATGTCGACGGCCAAGCTGTCGGCGTACCTCTGCCACGTGGCGTCCCATGACTCGTCAGCGCTTTTGACGGCGTCGTCCGTTGCCGTCAGACGGAAAAACACTGCCGACGGCTAAACTAAGCCGACGGCTGACCCCGGCCGTCGGCGTAGGTCCCTATGCCGACGGCTATACTACGCCGACGGTCTGACAAGACTACGCTGACGATATCTACGCCGACGGGTCTATGCCGACGGCAGCCATAGGCATAGATCTATGCCGACGGCAAATGACCTATGCCGACGGCCCCTGGCCGTAGGCATAGACCGCGAGTCCGGTAGTGAACACATGACCTGTCCAGACCCTTATAGATGGGTTCCACTTCAAGGAAAAACTCTCGAGCTTTTTCTATGCCTCTATTCCTAGTTTGCTTAGTTTTGTAAGGATTTCATGTCGTCCAAACAAGAAACCATGTGAGTGAATGGCTTGGTAATCTCTCTGTTATTCTGGTTTAATCTAAGGCCTCAGCCAGGTAAATTTCTGAAATCTCAAAAGCACAATTGACTTTGCCTATCATAGGCTTTTAGTTTGTTTGTTTTCTGCATGAATTTTTTTGTCCATGTATGTCCTTTGATACTTTTTTTAATTGACGTCCTTTCTGTTACTTCAGTGATGATAAAATATCAACTTCAAGATTTGGGCTGGACATGAGGGCGCCGGTCAGGCTGAGCATTTAGCGCCGGTATGAGGGGTCTATCTAGATCCTTTTTTTACCGGGTCGTCGCCCTGGACGTATAGGGAGGGTTTGGGAGCCTGGCTGTAGATGCTCTAAGAGCATGTCCAACAGCCGCGCCAAAAGGCACGCGGGTGGTAAACTTGGTTTTTAGCGCGCGGGGGATGGTTTCGCGCGCTCCAGCGGTGGCTGGAAACAAGCACGCGCGGGAAAGGGCGGCAGCTCACGCGCTACTTTTGACGCGCCACTTCCGGTGCGCCTATAAATTGCGGCGCTCGTCAAGCGCCTATCCACAGTGCCACACGCGCCTCGTAGCCTCTTCGCCACTCCAGCGCCTCCACCGCTTCCTCTCCTCGCCGCTCCAGCGCCCCGCCACCGCCGCGCCACCATGCCGCCGTGCCGCCGAGGAGCGTCGGGCTACCGCGGCGTCCACCAGCGCCCCAACGGCTGGTACTCTGCCGAGATTCGGTCCGGCGACGTCCGGCTCGGCCTCGGTACGTTCTAGACATCGTACGAGGTCGCACGCGCCTACGACGCGGCGGCGTGGCGCCTGGACAGGCCACGCCAGCAGATGAACTTCCAGGATGTCCACACGCGCCAGCAGGCGCAGGACATCGCCCCTCCGCCTCGTCTTATCACGGACCAGGAACGTGCGGAGCATGCTCGGCGGCAGCGCCGCCTCTTCGTCGCAGAGGAGGACGAGCGGGCCATGGCGAAGTGGCGCCGGCGCCACCCGAAGGACGTCGCCAATGAGGAAGCCTTCTGGGCAAGGCGCCGCGAGGAGCAGACGGCAAAGCGCCCCGCGAGTGGTTGGATAGATGTCAGCGGAAGGCCCTGGTGTTATCGCAGTGCGAAATCGCTGAAAATGGTGGGCAGACGATCTTTTCGTGTGATGACGACCATTGGGAGGACATGTGACTCGATACCTCAGACCAGACCAGCGAGGATGACGATGATGATGATGATGATGATAACGACTGGGAGTAGGCTGTAGTTGCACTATGTAGTTGCACTATCTAGTATTTTTTTTATTATGTCGTTGCACAGTAGTTTTTTAATATATCTATGCTATGGAACTATGTAAAATATCTATGTATCGTTCTTATGTATGAATTTTATTTATAGTTTTTATATAAAAAGATGTACGCAATGTTTAGCGCGCGCTACATTTTAGCGCGGCCGCTGGAGCTACGCGTGCGCACTCAATTTTAGCGCGGCTGCTGGAGCCAGCACTGCCGGCCGTGCCAAACCAGGCAAAGGGCGCGCGGCAAATGAGTTTTTAGCGCGCGGCACGTTGCGCGGCTGTTGGAGATGCTATATGGAAAGCATATCTAGTACACCCTCTCTTTTCTGTTTGTGAAAATATCTAGTACATCCTTTCTGCGCATATGCACAACTAAGCCAGGCTGGATTCATCAGTTGACTGCCAAAGATATCAGTGGAAATATGGAAACAAAATAGTTGGATGAATTTTGAATTAGGAAATTGGAACCCTTAGGAGAATCGGTGTGTATATGATCCCCGCAAAAAAATATAAATAAATGTTGAGCATCTTAGTATGTTTACCAAGATCATCAAATATTGAAAGAGTAGGGATGTGAGCATTAGTTTTTCGTGTTTGAGGTCTACATAGTTAAGTAGGAGTCAGAATATTTGAGGCCCGTTTAAGAAGCCCGTCTGGGTTTCATCGGCGGCGGCGGATCCTCCTAGGCCGTTGCCATTGGCTCGCTTCTGCACTCCACCCATAATCTTTTACCGAGTAGTGTAGGTCACCTGGACAAGCATGCTCTGAGATTCTACCACCAGGATCTCCTGAGCCCGGAGGGTCAAGATAAGCCGCAACACCTGGGATATTGTCTCCGACGCTGCTACCAGCGTGTCCTGAGGACAGCAGATCATGACCAGCCGCAACACCCACTCCTTGAATACTCTTTCTCCGAAAATTCTTCCCCCACTCTTGGTTTGAGGATTCTGCAGCAGAGGACTCTGCAGGTGTAGCAAGACAAGTAACGGTAAGTTGGTGACAGTAGCTTCCTGAAGCCAAACATGTTGCGTGATGCAAAGCAAGGAATAGCACTTTAAGCAAGCAATCTGATTAATCATCATGTGATTCTTTCTAACATACAACAGCTACTACGCAGAAAATGTAACTGACGCATTTCTAAAGTCGTTGCGGCTGCTATAATCAGTTGGAGCTATGAACAACTGAGAACCAACCGGAAGTAAGCCTACTTCTTGTCAGGACAGACCTTGCGAGTGAAGGCCGGTTTCCACAGCTTCGGCGATAGGCCAAGGTTCAGCTTCAGCCATGGGCGACGGTGGAAGCACCGGCTCACCGCTGGGTCCGCCCTCCAATAGTTCCCTCTCCCTGGACGAGGTCGGGCCTTGAACTTCAACTTCATCTTCCACTTCGGATTCAAATCCAGAGGGGAACATTCTTGAGAGCTCGGATGCGGTCCCATATCTCCCGGGGAGGTCAGGTTTACGCGAGAAGAAGCGGTCGAGCTCGGATTTGGTTGGTCTTGACATTGCGCACCACCCGCCGTGAGGGAGGGCGGAGGAGACGGTCTACCAAGGACTGAGTGCTTTCTTTTGTGTGTACTACTACTAGCAGAGAGCTCGCGGAGTTAAAGCGTGAAATGACAGGTCAGTAGATGCTGGGTGGTACAGTATCAATTTAATACCTTTGCTTCTGAAGTGTGTATAGCATGTATAATAAGGGGACGTAAGCTGGCAGTAAGGATTTAAATACTGTATTATTGCTTA
>NC_057797.1:26500091-26501303 GCF_018294505.1 Triticum aestivum | reverse complement strand
CTACAGCAGTATTCAGAGCGTCAAGTATTTTACCAGCAACCCAAAGGGAAGTAACTGACTCTACTGAAACTCCAATTTGCATAGAGAATAAGCAACTGATTTGCTTCCATACAAGTCTAGCTACCAAACAGTCACACAACAGGTGCTGTACACTCTCAGGTTCAGAAAAGAAAAACAAATCAATGGACTTGTTCAAATTTCTCTTCAGCAGGTTATCCCTAGTCATAATTTTAATATAAGAAAGAAGCCAGAGATAAAATGTGGATCCTTGGAGGAACTATTATTTTCCAAACAGAAGGAATAAAGACAGGTGATACTCCTCTCTGCCTCCCCTTAATGAAAGCGTTTTGTTGGATACTAAACAATTTATGAGCATACTTGCTGACTCTAAGGTAGCCCCAAAATAATTCTTGCATCCTCGAGAACCACTTCCATATTGCTCCAATGAAAGACGAAGGTAGCGGTTTCAGGGGCCCAACCGTCGACTAGTGCATTGATCAGACTGGGATCCTTCAAAAATCCGTCCACCATTCGAGCCAGCGATATAAGTTGACCAGCCGTCCAGCTGTTGAAGAATTGTTACAATAAGGCATCAGTCCACTGCCAAAAATAAATAAATAAATAAATATGTGTGTGTGTGAGAGAGAGAGAGAGAGGGGGAGAGAGAAATAAGCGTGCGACATTCTGTTAGAGCATACCTGTCTAGCGTATAATGGTTGATCGATAAACGGACAAGTGGCGCTGCTGATCGGAGTACCAGATGTTCCTGACAGTGCACGTCCTGCGGGTACAAGATGTATAGCTGTGATGCACAGAAGGAATACAAGTATCGTGTACATAGAACGCCTAAATTTTGTTGGCAAAATGGCCATCAAAGATGCAGCCCAACAAGATCAACTACCCCGTGATACTTTTGAAATGCAGACCTTGATCTGTCTTGAGGGCTGCGGCCCATCCAAGTATGGCAATTAACCAAGCACAGTGTTTATCATATGGGTTACTCCTTTTATGATGAGACGAGCAGACCTTACGGTGTATACAAGTATTCCAGGTTAAGAAAACTGTGTTAGTAACATTGCCGAACTAAATGTGATTGTCTTTAAATTTCGCCTGCTACCAGCTGCATAAAAGTCCATTTCTCCGGTGTCTTATACTTCTGTGAAATTATTTTTCCTTCTTTCCTGTTACACTACGAGCAAAATACAAGCTGGG
>NC_057797.1:26497485-26499805 GCF_018294505.1 Triticum aestivum | reverse complement strand
GGAAGGTGGGCCATATGTTGACAAAGTAGTACTTTCTTATAGCCAATTATTATACGTGTTAGCTATTACATTGGCCGTGAATGGCATGGCAACATGTTATAGCCAGCAGCTGGCTCTATTATTAACCATGCTCGTACAACCACCTTCTGACGGTCTTCGAAATTAGTGCATGCTTTCGACTAACTAGTCAGATTGCTCTCATCCTCAACTTTAATGTTCTCCTTTTTCCTTTTTTGTTTTCCTACTTTCGCACATCAACCACCGCCCGCACCCCCCCCCACCCCTCCCTCAAAAAGATTCGACAGTTCAAAAAAAAAGTTCAAAATTTGTAAGAAAGGTCTGAAAAAAGTGGAATATAGTGTTCAAATCTTGACGCTGGACTATGTTCTGACATAATCTCCTCTTCCTAAAAAATGGTAGCAACTATGGGCTGGAGTGGTACGAGCCTACGATGACCAGTACACATGGTTCAGAGTTTGGATTCGTAGGCGTTGCACCGTGTCTCGTGCATTTTTTTGTCGCTCCAATCGGCGGGCCGGAAGGAAAAAATACAAATAAGAAAACAACGCGAAAACAAGAAAACGACATATCTCATATTTTGGAATGGAGGAAGTAGATGTGATATAGTGAGATCCTTTTTAGAACGAAAACTGTAGCAAAAGTTTGCTGCATCTGGCAGAAGACCTAAATTAGCATGTAAAAGTTGGTATTTGATGCGGGCGGTTGCAACTGCTTCATATCGAGAGCGCTTGGTGAAGAATATCTGATCGGATTCCGACGATTCCTCCCCGGCCGTCCGAATATTGTCAGCGTATTTTCTCTAAACACCAACAGGGAGGGTTCCCCGGCTCCATCCATTGCATAGAAGCCCGAAACACAAAACGGGGTCCGTTACATAATTCCACACAAAACAAACCAAAATACAGAAAGGAACAGGCTCCTGGTGGTTGTTATAAGAGGACCAGCCACAACTAAACACAGAGCTAACAGACTGAAACCTGGACTACATGCTAGGACCTAGGAATAACTAAAAGACAAGCAAACATTTTTTCAGAAAGCACAAAATACGTAGTGCATCTCGCAGCAAAGAGCAAATAGGAGAGTGCAGCATCTTTCTGCCTAGGCTTTCTTATAAGGAAACCAACTGTGGAGTTGGGTCGAGCCAGCGAACAGCAGCTATTCAGAATAGATGTAGGGCTTGCTAAGCTTCCGCCGTCGAGCTCGATTTGCGATGAGTGCTCGCTGTCAGCAACATGTTCTTTCACCCCCACTCCAGGAGCGCTGTACTTCCCAGCAGCATCTGCAGATGTAGCCACTAGTAGAAAACGGAGCTTTAAAACCGGTTCGTAAGGGTCTTTAGTGCCGGTTTCATAACCAGCACTAATTGGTGGGCACTAAAGCCCCCCCTCCCCCCGCGTGGCGTGAGCTCGCGCCCTAGTATGGGGGACCTTTAGTACCGGTTGGTGTTACCAACCGGTACTAAAGGTTTTTTTTTGAAAATTTTGGAAATTTTTTTGATTATTTTTTTTTCAATTTTTAATTTTTCTGAATTATTTGGTGATTTAGTCTCTAATCACCTCTCTTAACTGCTCAAGTGTGGATCACTCATTCCAAATCATCTAACTTCCCGACCGGTCACCTATCCCTCTCACTACTCCAGCCCGAGCACGCTTAACTTTCGGGTTCTATTCTCCTTCATTTCCAAGTCTGCACTTGTTGTTTTCCTGACAATAGTAAGATGCCAATCCTATTAACCCTCAGGAGTTTAGCTTGAGCATAAAGTCACATATTTCACTGTTTGAGTTTAAAACTATTATTCTAAAAAACAGTAATTATTTAGTAACACTAATATTTCTTGAATAAGTTTGACCATAGTTTGACCAGATTTGACCAAAATTCAAAAAATTGAAATAATTATTTAGTAACACTAATATTCTTGAATAATTATGTAGTAACATTAATACTTCTTGAATTAGTAGTTTGACCAGATTTAACAAAAAAAAATTTAAAAAACTTAAATTTGATCATATCTTTTTTTCCTTTTGGAATTTGAGGATTCTAGAAAATTGCAAACAGGCCGTAGGCGGTCTCCATCGGATGCGGATTTTCGTGCTGAATTTTTTGATATATTATACGTTTTTTTCCGACATCGTATGCAAAAGTTATAGCCGTTTTACATTTTCCCTACACTTTTTGCAAAACATGTCCAAATTTAAGTTTTCAAATTTTCCTAACTAGTAGAAGTAGTAATATAACTACCTCTCGAAGGATTTTATTTTTTGAAGTTTTTATCATTTTCTTTTGATTTTTTCAGAACTGA
>NC_057797.1:26468310-26497351 GCF_018294505.1 Triticum aestivum | reverse complement strand
TTATAGGCCAGACCCCTTTAGTACCGGTTCGTGACACAAAACGGTACTAAAGGTTAGCCCTTTAGTACCGGTTCGTGCCATAAACCGGTACTAAAGGTGATCGTGGGGCCCTAGCCTGACGCCAGCCTGCCATCACCCCTTTAGTACCGGTTCGTGGCACGAACAGGTACTAAAGGTTCAACACGAACCGGCATTAATACATAGTCGTTCGAACCGGCACTAATGGTACCATTAGTGCCGGCTCAAATTCAAACCGGCACTAATGTGCTTCACGTTTGATCCTTTTTCTACTAGTGTGCCAGAATCTATCTGTCCGCTCCTGCATATGATGTTCTTTTAAAAATATGATGTTTGAAGAGCGATCGCCATCTCCTGAGCATTCCTAAGGTCAGCGACCAGATCTTGGTCAAGGAAAACCAAACAACTCAATTAAAGATCATGGCATTCTTGTGTTTCCACAAAACCCGGAGCACAGCAGCTACAGCAGTATTCAGAGCGTCAAGTATTTTACCAGCAACCCAAAGGGAAGTAACTGACTCTACTGAAACTCCAATTTGCATAGAGAATAAGCAACTGATTTGCTTCCATACAAGTCTAGCTACCAAACAGTCACACAACAGGTGCTGTACACTCTCAGGTTCAGAAAAGAAAAACAAATCAATGGACTTGTTCAAATTTCTCTTCAGCAGGTTATCCCTAGTCATAATTTTAATATAAGAAAGAAGCCAGAGATAAAATGTGGATCCTTGGAGGAACTATTATTTTCCAAACAGAAGGAATAAAGACAGGTGATACTCCTCTCTGCCTCCCCTTAATGAAAGCGTTTTGTTGGATACTAAACAATTTATGAGCATACTTGCTGACTCTAAGGTAGCCCCAAAATAATTCTTGCATCCTCGAGAACCACTTCCATATTGCTCCAATGAAAGACGAAGGTAGCGGTTTCAGGGGCCCAACGGTCGACTAGTGCATTGATCAGACTGGGATCCTTCAAAAATCCGTCCACCATTCGAGCCAGCGATATAAGTTGACCAGCCGTCCAGCTGTTGAAGAATTGTTACAATAAGGCATCAGTCCACTGCCAAAAATAAATAAATAAATAAATATGTGTGTGTGTGTGTGTGAGAGAGAGAGAGAGGGAGAGAGAGAAATAAGCGTGCGACATTCTGTTAGAGCATACCTGTCTAGCGTATAATGGTTGATCGATAAACAGACAAGTGGCGCTGCTGATCGGAGTACCAGATGTTCCTGACAGTGCACGTCCTGCGGGTACAAGATGTATAGTTGTGATGCACAGAAGGAATACAAGTATCGTGTACATAGAACGCCTAAATTTTGTTGGCAAAATGGCCATCAAAGATGCAGCCCAACAAGATCAACTACCCCGTGATACTTTTGAAATGCAGACCTTGATCTGTCTTGAGGGCTGCGGCCCATCCAAGTATGGCAATTAACCAAGCACAGTGTTTATCATATGGGTTACTCCTTTTATGATGAGACGAGCAGACCTTACGGTGTATACAAGTATTCCAGGTTAAGAAAACTGTGTTAGTAACATTGCCGAACTAAATGTGATTGTCTTTAAATTTCGCCTGCTACCAGCTGCATAAAAGTCCATTTCTCCGGTGTCTTATACTTCTGTGAAATTATTTTTCCTTCTTTCCTGTTACACTACGAGCAAAATACAAGCTGGGGTGTGAGATAGGGAATTTCAAGGCTGAGGAACCAACCTTCCGGAACTTAGACAACTCTTGTTGAATAGTATGTCACATCATCATGCTATTTTTTGGCAGGCAGGAAATTCATGTCGATACTAGCAAGCGGTTACCTGATTCTTTTGTACACACTGGGCGTCGCGTTCACGGTCCTCTTCAGAAAATTTATTTGCAAGAACACGGTTGTTCTTTCTTTGATTAAGAAATTTCTCAAGCATGGATCACTATCAGACGTACACTCCAGAAATAATCAAGCAGGGGTCACTATTAGACGTGCACCAAGGGTACTTCCTTGTTGGGTCCTATCACTTCTATACAATCTGGCCGGTCAATCAGATGTGCGCATCATTTTTATACCATGTAGCCGGCCACCATAATCCACGGCAACGCACAAGCCCTTTTCCATAACCACCTTCGCTCAAGCACCGTATCTCTCGGTCTCCTATTTCTAACACATACATGACACTATATATGCCACCAAGTACCATCCAACAAACCAGACCAAAGTACAGAGACTTGCCATCCTAGGTTTCATCTACCTCTTCAGTACCGTCATTGCAGTTCGGTGCCTAACCGAAGATGGCCATCCACAAGGCTTTGCTTCTTGCAATCCTTGGTTGCATCTGCCTCGGTGGTACTGTCATTTCAGCTCGTGAGCTGAATGATGACTTGTCGATGGTGGCGAAGCATGAGAATTGGATGGTTCAGTATGGCCGTGTGTTACAAGGCGCGCCGGTTCGAGGTTTTCAAAGCCAACGTCGAATTCATTGAAACACTCAATGCCCAGAATCACAAGTTCTGGCTCGGCGTCAACCAGTTCGCTGATATCACCAATGATGAGTTCAGGACAACCAACACAAACAAGGGGTTGAAATCAAACTCCATGCGAGTTCTTTCTACAGGATTCAAGTATGAGAATTTGAGTTTTGATGCTCTTCCAACAACGATGGACTGGAGGGCTAAGGGCGCTGCAAGACTTGAAGAGATACCTGTCCTCCCCTCCGACACTTGTCGCACCTAAGTCACAAGAGAAGTTGCTGCTGTATATAGCGGCAACCAATCAAGTGGTTAGTGCTGCGTTAGTAGCGGAGAGGGAGGCAGATGACGAGCCAGCAACCACGGCAGGCGCATCCAACGACAAGCAGGGGGCTTCCCCAGCAAGCTCTGGTCCCGACAAGGATGGATCTGCGCAGACGCGCGAGGAGGTACAGAAGAAAATGGTACAGCGCCCAGTTTACTTTGTCAGTTCCCTTCTGCAGGGGCTACGTCAAGGTACTCTGGCGTGCAGAAATTGCTTTTCGGCCTTCTCATGGCCTCGAGAAAGCTGCGCCATTACTTCCAAGCACATGAGATCACAGTTGTCACTCGTTTTCCGCTGAAGAGGATACTACAGAATCCAGAAGCGACAGGCAGGATTGTTGAGTGGTCACTCGAACTATCAAGCTTTGGCCTCAAGTTTGAGAGCACTTCAACTATCCAAAGCAGAGCATTGGCAGAATTCATAGCAGAATGGACGCAAACACCAGATGAAGAAATTCCAGAAACGAGCATCCCCGTCAAGGAAGCAAGCAAAGAGTGGCTGATGTACTTTGATGGTGCCTTTTCGCTGCAAGGCGCCGGCGCTGGCGTGCTGCTTGTCGCACCCACCGGAGAGCACCTCAAGTACGTAGTCCAGATGCACTTTCCCAAGGAGCAAGCAACAAACAATACTGCAGAGTATGAAGGCTTGCTTGCCGGTCTCAGGATCGCGGCAGACCTTGGGATCAAGAAGCTCGTTGTCAGGGGTGACTCGCAGCTTGTCGTCCGCCAAGTGAACAAGAGCTATCAGAGTCCGTTGATGGAAGCCTACATTGACGAAGTGAGAAAGCTAGAAGAGCACTTTGACGGCCTACAGATGGAGCATGTTCCAAGAGCTCAGAACGCCGTTGCCGATGGCCTGTTAAAGTGCGCCGCACTTAAGTTACCTGTGGAATCAGGGATCTTTGTGCTCAAGCTGACTCAACCGTCTATAACCCCATCAACTGGACAGAGCAAGAAGAGGAAGTTGATTTCTGGTGACTATTTGCCGGCAGAGCTTCCCGAAGCCGCCGCCAAGAAGGTCCCCAATATCAACGCCAAGAGCGCTGAGGAGCAGTCCACTCCGGCAAGCCCCAGGGTTTGTTCCGTTGAAGCAGAAGCTCCCGACAAGTTTTGCTCCGGCAAGATTGCCGGGGAATGTCAAGCTCCGACAGAGCCGCAGGTTCTCGCCGTAGAAGCGGACGTTCCCGCAGCAGCAGATTTGCCTTGCGCTGAGGAGCAGTCTGCTCCGGCAAGCCCTAGGGTTTGTTCCGTTGAAGCAGAAGCTCCCGGCAAGTTTTGCTCCGGCAAACTTGCCGGGAACGTCAAGCTCCGGCAGAGCCGCCGGTTCTCGCCATAGAAGCGGACGTTCCCGCAGCAGCAGATTTGCCTTTAGTCCTTGTTGTCGAGCCACAAGCTCCAGCATGGGCACAGTAGATTGTCTGTTTCCTTCAGACAGGAGAACTTCCCGAAAAGCAAGAAGAAGCGGAAAGAGTAGCCCGGCAGTCAACTATGTACCAGTTTGTCGACAAGACACTGTACAGAAGAAGACTCAACGGTGTGAAATTGAAGTGTATTCACCGGGAAGACGGACAAAAGCGGTTGGCAGAGATACATGGAGGCATATGTGGTCACCACATTGGCGCAAGAGCACTTGTCGGCAAAGCGTTCCGGCAAGGTTTCTTTTGGCCGACAGCCCTCCAGGATGCAACTGCACAAGTAACCAAGTATGAAGCGTGCCAGTTCCATTCCAAGCAGATACACCAACCAGCTCAAGCTCTCCAGACGATCCCTTTATCCTGGCCATTTTCGGTCTGGGGGCTCGACATCCTCGGCCCCTTTCCCCGAGCAATCGGGGGCTTTGAGTACTTGTACATTGCAATCGACAAGTTCACAAAGTGGCCGGAAGTGGAACCAGTGAGGAAGGTGACAGCACAGTCAGCAGTCAAGTTCTTCAGGTCAATTGTTGGCCGCTTCGGGATCCCTAACAGGATAATCACCGACAACGGTACGCAATTCACGAGCCGCACCTTCATGCAGTACGTCCAAGATCTTGGCGCCAAGGTCTGCTTCGCTTCTGTTGCTCACCCGAGAAGCAACGGTCAAGCGGAGAGGGCAAATGCTGAAGTGCTGCGCAGGCTCAAGACCAGAACTTTCGACAGGCTGCACAAGTGCGGAAGAAACTGGATCGAGGAGCTGCCGGTGGTTCTTTGGTCGATCAGGACGACGTCAAATCGAGCCACTGGCCAGACACCTTTCGCTCTAGTCTATGGAGCAGAGGCAGTTCTCCCCACGGAACTCGTATATGGGTCACCTCGAGTGCTCGCTTATGATGAGCTTGAGCAAGAGCAGCTGCGATAGGATGACACACTACTCCTTGAGGAAGACCGTCTTCAGGCTGTTGTACGAGCTGCTTGCTACCAGCAAGCTTTGCGCCGCTACCATAGCCGCAAAGTTAACGCCAGAAGTCTCGAGGAAGGCGACCTTGTTCTTCGGCGTGTTCAATCCGCCAAGAATTCCAACAAGTTGACGCCGAAGTGGGAAGGCCCTTACCGGGTGAAACGAGTCACTAGGCCTGGCGCTGTCCGCATTGAGACCGAAGATAGCATTCCGGTGAGCAATTCCTGGAACATTGAGCATCTTCGTAAGTTTTACCCGTAAGGCGCGGTTGCCGGAACCTGTTCCGGCAACCACCTTTTGTACAAGTCATGCCGCTGTTGCATGTAATCCTTTGCATATGTGAAGCTCATGTACTCCGCACATCTTGTCAATTTCATGCATTCTATCTTTTGCATATGTGATCTGACACTTTGTGCAGCACCTACTCCCCGGTAAGCAATAACGAGCCGTAAGGCTCCATATCTTTATTTTCTCTTCTTTCTTTTTTCTCAAGGAAAGGAAGGTTCCCTCGCCCACAAGTTTGCCGGGGGAAGGAGAAGATAATGGTATGGACCAGGCGTCGTTCAAGAAAGTTTCGCCTTGCCGGGAAGCAAACAACAAAAAAGCTAAGTTGCCAAAGTTTGAGCAATCGGATTTTTAAATTTTTTAAGTTATCTCCCTTGAACGACCGCACTTTGTATGGAAAACCTGTGCGCGGAGGAACCAACTTTAGCTAGTTGCGCCCTTACTTTGTTTCGAGTCCGGTCAACAACTTAAGTGAGCTGCGACTAGTTGCGACAAGGTTTCTTGTCGGTAGCAGCACCGCCAGCAGGCTGCTGACATTCCGCACTCAGTGCTTGCGGCTAAGGTGCCTGCACCGGCAAGTTCCCTAAAAGCGTAGGGCAAAAACATACAAAGGGAGGAATCAAGTAAAGGGAATAACATTGCAATCATTACCCGGAATAGAGTTATATTACAAGATAACTTGTCGCGGCTCTAACAGATTGTTCTCATAACATGACCAGCAGCGACAAGAAAAGAAGAAAATGGGCGGCCTAGTCTACGCGATCGCCCTCGATCCTCTTGATCCCGCTCACCTTGTCCACAATGGGTGCGACAAGGGTCTTGAGCGCCTCCAGATCAGCATCCGGCGGCAGGGTCTTGAGGACGTTGGTGAGGTTGAGGCCCGGATTGCGGAAGGCCACCTTCACCAACACTTTTTGAAGAGCTCCCGCGCAGATCTTGCGCGACTCGTCGGCCAGCTGCTTTGGGATCCTCTCCCGGAGTCGCTGGAGGGCCGTCGCCACGCCTTTGAAGAACAAGATAAACTTGGCGCTGGGTTGGAGGTTCTCGTCGAAGGGATACCCGAGATCCTCCATCCCCAGCTGCGCTAGCTCCCTGTCAATGTCTGCGGCAACATTCACGAGACCCTCCGTCCAGTGCTCCACATTCTCCCTGAAAGCATTCTGGGCGGCGGCAGCACTCTCCAGCAGCGCCTTGTCGGCCTTGATCTCCTCCTTCAAGGCCACCTCCTGCTCCTTGGCGCCGTCCAGCGTCTTGGTCAAAGTGGTCAGCTTCAACTCAAGATCCGCGTTGGAGTCCTTGGCGGCGCTAAGCTCTTTGCCCTTCTCGGCGAGATTGGCCTCTAGTTGCGCCACCTTCGTCTCCAGCTCCTTCTTGGCGGCCTCGGCGGCTGCGGCAGCATCCTCCGCCTGCTTAAGGGCTCCGCCGAATTGTTGCTCCCGCGCGGCAAGCTCCTCCTCGTGGGCGTCAAGGTTGACCTTTCGCTGCGCCAGCTCGCCCTCCTGCGCAAACAACTTCTCAGCGGCAAGCCGCCTTTCCTCTTCAACTTCGGCCTTCTCAAGGAAGAAGGCCTTCTGCTCTTCGGCGAGTTGCCCCCGCTCCTCCGCCAGGGACCGGAGAGCTTCCTGGTGAAGACCCCGGAGCTCCTCCGTGCGCTTCTCGATGTCTGCTCCCGCCTTCGCGACAAGCGCCTCGCGGGATTCCAGCTTGGCTTGCCGCGCACGGTAGAGCGACAACAACTTCCGCAGCAGCCGCTCCTCCTCAGGCTCGTTGTTGCTGCTGCTCGACGCATCAACCAGCGTCGGCCCAGCGGAGGCGAGCACCTCCCCGTCGAAGATCTCTCCCTCGACTGGCGCCCTGGAGCTTGACGTCCAGGGGAGGTTGATGAAGATGCCATCACCGGCCTTCAAGTAGATGCCTGGCTGGGGCTCTTCGGAGCCTGGCGCTGCGGCAGTGGCGGACGGGTCGGCGGTCGACGTAGCGCCTGGCGCTCCTGCGGCCTCAGGGCCGTCAGTGCGATCGCCAGACCCCTCGCTAGTTGCTGCGGCGGCAGCCTTGGCGGCCTCTACGCCGGCAGGATCGTCAGCATCGGCTGCTTCTTCGGTGGCAGCGGCGTCGTCGGCGGCAACCTCGGTCTCCATCGGCTCCGTAGCAGATGGGTCTGACAGCCGGAAAAGGGAGAAGAGTCAAGCAAATACCCAAGAAGATCAAAAGAAGAAAAACCCAAGGGAAGTTTTGAAGCGAGAGGAGTACCTGTACCGGGTCCTGCAGTCGTGGTCTCCGCCGTCGGGGGGCCGCTGGTGCTGTCCCTTGCCGGAGAACTCTCCCTTGCCGGAGACTTCTCCCTTACCGGGAAACTCTCCCTTGCCGGAGGACTCTCCCTTGGCTCCTGGTGGGGCTGCTCTGCTCCTACACAAACCAACAGTCAGATATCAGCAAAGACAGAGTATCCATGCACACTTCACAGCGGAAAGCGAACCATATACTTACGCTGGGGGCTGCTCTGGAGAAAGGTTGCCGGGTCCGGCAAGGTTGTCTCGGGCGCACCCCCTGCTGTCGCAGTGGGTTCGTCCTCGATGACAATCACCGGGACCTTGGCTCTCTTTGCTGCTCTCTGGGCCAGAGTCCTGAAGAGGAACAAGTTCAGAGTAAAGCAAATGAGATACAAGACAAAACAGCAAGAATTGAAGAACTACAAGTACAACAAGAGAATCTTACTCTTCTTCTTCCTCGTCGGAGCTGAACGCGGAGAAGTCGAAGTCTGGCTCACGTCCGGTGCGAGGAGGCGGAGGAGTAGGTTCCCTTGGCCGCTTGGCGGGAGCAGTGGCGGTGGGCTGAGAGGGCCCCGCTCCAGTTGCCGTCGCAGCGTGAGGTGCTCCCGCGGCAACAGTGCTTGCCGCGGTGGAGCGTGTCACGCGGCGCGGCGACTGTTGACTCACCTGCCGCTCAGCTGCGTCACCGGCCTTGCGGAGACGCCTTCTTGGTGGGGATGGAGGCTCTGCTTGCGGCGAGCTGCCTGAAGATGAGGAGGAAGAGGAGTTGATCTCCAACGAGCCGCTCGTATCCTTGGCGGGCTCGCTCGACTCGACGCCATGCCCGGCAAGCTCTTTCTCGCCGGCGGGCTCCCCTCGCTCGGCACGGCTTGCCTCCTCTGCTGCATCTACCTCCTCCACGGTGAATCCAAATTCGCCCGCGGCAGCGGCTGCTGCCGCCTCTTCCAGCCTAGTGGCGATGCGTGTCATCTCCGCATCGGTGGTGTCGCGGGTGAGACCATCCTTCTCGTCAGGGCGGACCAGCACTTCTACCAAGCCATCGAAGAACTCCTGCACGATGTCGTCTGCAGGCTCTTGCCAAGTTGGCACAATTCCACGCGAATCGCACAGCGGCATCATTGCGCGGATGCGGTCGAGCGAGGAGTTGTTGCACAGTGGAACGACGCCCCCCCGGCAACCTGAACACTTCGGGATGTTGAGGGTCGTACTTGAACAGCTCCTGGAGCATCGCGTTGAGCTCCAGAACAGTGAAGTTGAAGTTGAGGCCCGGCCGCAGCCTCATGATATCCGCCGCATTCTTGAACTCCCAGGCGGGTCTCCCCCGTTCCTGCAGGGGGGCGATGCGGCGGTGAAGAAAATCTGCGCCAACAGCGCCTACAGTGAGCCCGGCAAGCCTGAGGCGCAGGATCCGGGTGACGGCAATCTTCAGCCTATCGTCTTCCGGGGCCACGTCACTCCAATCGCTGCCGCGTGCTACTGGGGCTTGGCGCCGGGCGGTAAACGGCTGCGGGTTCTCCTCGACAATCCAGCATCAGTCTGCTCTCCACTCCTCCCACTTGCCGCGGAACTCTCCCTCCAGATAAGTGTCCTTCTTGCCGGCTCTTGAGATCCAGGCGATTCCGCCGGATAAAGGCTCCCCTCTCTCTACTCGGGGCATAAAGAAGTGGCGAAAAAGGGCTACATTGGGATGGACTCCGACAAAGTTTTCGCAGAGATGTGCGAAAACTGCCATGGTCAGAACGGCATTGGGGGTGAAGTCAAGGAGGTGGAACCCGTAGGTGTTCATAATATCGCAGAAGAACTCAGAGAAAGGCGGGCAGAGCCCTAGTAGAAGAACAAGACGAAGAATGGATATCCATTTGGAGCCGTCCTCCAAGCGGCGGTTGGAAGTACCTTCGTGCGCGGGTGCGCTCGCGTTTCCGTCGACCAGAAGAGGTATTAGTTCTCCCTCAGCTCCCTCGCGGCGAGCTTGGGGGGGGGGAAGATTGCCCACTCCTTTCGCAACGCCGCAAGCCGCTGCGCCTCGGTCGACTTCACAACCTTCCTCTTGTCGGCTTTCGGAGCCATGGCGGAAGTGGTGGAGGAGGTCGACGGCGTTGGTGGTGCTAGTGGCGATGGGGGGCGGGGCGCTGCTCTCTTTCAGCTTTGGGAAGACGAGGGAGCGGCGGAGATTTCCGAGATTGGAGTAGCAACCGGCGAATGGGCGAACTACCCCTGTTTCCCCTTCTTATAAAGAGGGAGGGGGCGGACATTCCGCATTTCCGAATAAAGAAACCACCCACGATCTCTCCCACGATGCCGCATTCAACGCGTGCCGTTCGGGAAGGGCGCGGTGGATACGTGGAGAGATACGGCGTAAACCTAGGCCGCGCGTGCCCGTGCCCTCTTTTGGGCCTGGCCCAATAGCGCTCGGCACCGTGTATGGCCCAGGCCCGGGGGCTCCTGTCGGTGTACTAGAGTAGGGGTACCCTAGTATCCCGGACTTGTGCACGGGCAGTCGCAGCATCCCGCGGCAAGGCTTGCCGGGTGACCGCCAAGGTCCTCCGTGGTTCCTTTGGAGCCATTCAAGGACAAAGTATCCAAGCCAAGGAGACAAGACCCCGACAAGAGGAGCTTGCCGGGAAGGCCAACCAAGGCACCTCAAGACCCCGGCAAGAGGAGCTTGCCGGGAAGGCCAACCAAGGCATCTCAAGGAACTTGCCGCGATGCGCAACGCGTCCCGGCAAGGCTCGGTGAGCGACAAGCTCCCGGACGCGACAAGACGACAACTGCGGCAAAGCGCTTGCCGCGGCAAGCCACCACTCTGTGCCCGCGCTCCAGCACATCCACCAACGTGTCGCTCTGGGACCCTTCCAGGCGTACGTGGCGGAAGGCTGTGCAGCCAGGGGCGCACGGTGGCAAGCGGCACTGACAAGATTGCCATCGTGGCGAGCGATGGCGTCCCTGATGGTCCCTTTTGCACTATTTAGGCGACGCGGATGGGCATTTAATGCCCTTGTATCCTGCCGTCAGGGTTAGGTATGATACACTGTAGCAGGTAGCTGTACCAACCACAGCACCTTTACATTTTTACCCTTGTCTACGTTGCCACCTGTCGGTGACCCCTTGAGCATATAAAAGGAGGCCCATGCGCAACATAGAGGGGTGTTGGGGAAAAGAGAACGCTCACGGTCGGTCTCGTTAGCTGCTGGAGTGTACTGTAGCACTCCGCGCTCCCGAGCAAGAACTCAATACAAACCACAAAGCAGGAGTAGGGTTTTACGCATCCATGCGGCCCGAACCTGGGTAAACTGCTCGTGTGCTTCGCCTCGATCCGCTCTTCGTGCGACCTCCGCCCTCGCCGAACCGAAAGGGACTCGGCCCGCCGGTCCCATAGGTGTCCGTGGATCAGTCCCCCGACAGGGTGCTAAGCTAATGGAATGGGTCATGTCAATCAGATCATTCACTTAATGATGTGATCCCGTTAATCAAATAACAACTCATTGTTTATGGTTAGGAAACATAACCATCTTCGATTAACGAGCTAGTCAAGTAGAGGCATACTAGTGACACTTTGTTTGTCTATGTATTGACACATGTATTATGTTTCCGGTTAATACAATTTTAGCATGAATAATAAACATTTATCATGATTATAAGGAAATAAATAATAACTTTATTATTGCCTCTAGGGCATATTTCCTTCAGTTCCGAGGCCATGTTTGTACATGCTAGGCTCGTCAAGTCAACCTAAGTGTGTTGCGTGTGTAAATATGGCTTACACCCGTTGTATGCGAACGTTAGAATCTATCACACCGATCATAACGTGGTGCTTCGAAACAACGAACCTTCGCAACGGTGCACAGTTAGGGGGAACACTTTCTTGAAATTTTAGTGAGGGGTCATCTTATTTATGCTACCGTCGATCTAAGCAAATAAGATGTAAACATGACAAACATCACATGCAAATCATAAAGTGACATGATATGGCCAATATCATCTTGCGCCTTTGATCTCCATCTTCGAGGCGCGACATGAACACCATCGTCACCGACATGACATCATGATCTCCATCATCGTGTATTCATGAAGTTGCCTCGCCAACTATTACTTCTACTACTATGGCTAACGGTTAGCAATAAAGTAAAGTAATTACATGGCGTTTTCATTGACACGTAGGTCCTAAATAAATTAAGACAACTCCTATGGCTCCTACCGGTTGTCATACTCATCGACATGCAAGTCGTGATTCCTATTACAAGAACATGATCAATCTCATACATCACATATATCATTCATCACATCCTTTTGGCCATATCACATCACATAGCACACCCTGCAAAAACAAGTTAGATGTTCTCTAATTGTTGTTGCATGGTTTACGTGGCTGCTATGGGTTTCTAGCAAGAACGTTTCTTACCTATGCAAAACCACAACGGTGATATGCCAATTGCTATTTACCCTTCATAAGGACCCTTTTCATCGAATCCGATCCGACTAAAGTGGGAGAGACAGACACCTGCCAACCACCTTACGCATCAAGTGCATGTCAGTCGGTGGAACCTGTCTCACGTAAGCGTACGTGTAAGGTCGGTCCGGGCCGCTTCATCCCACAATGCCGCCGGATCAAGATAAGACTAGTAACGGTAAGCAAATTGAACAAATCATCGCCCACAACTGCTTTGTGTTCTACTCGTGCATATAATCTATGCATAGACCTAGCTCATGATGCCACTGTTGGGGAACGTAGTAATAATTCAAAATTTTCCTACATGTCACCAAGATCAATCTAGGAGATGCTAGCAACGAGAGAGAGAGGGAGTGCCTCTTCATACCCTTGAAGATCGCTAAGCGGAAGCGTTACAAAGAACGCGGTTGATGGAGTTGTACTCGCGGCGATTCAAATCGTGGAAGATTCGATCTAGCGCCGAACGGACGGCGCCTCCGCGTTCAACACACATACAGCCCGGGGACGTCTCCTCCTTCTTGATACAGCAAGGGGAGAGGATAAGTTGAGGGAGAACTCCAGCAGCACGACGACATGGCGGCGATGGAGCTCGTGGTTCTCCGGCAGGGCTTCGCCAAGCACTGCGGAAGAGGAGGAGGAGTTGGAGGAGGAGAGGGCTGCGCCAGGGAAGGGGGTGCGGCTGCCCTCTCCCTCCCTCACTATATATAGGGGGAAGGGGGGTGGAGGAGGAGCCATAGGGTTCCCTAGGGGAGGGGTGGTGGCCACAGGGGAAACCCTAGATGGGTTTGGGTGCCCCCACCCCTAGGAAACTTGCCACCCAAGCTGGGAGGGGTGGCTGTCCTAGGGGAGGCGCCCCCACCTCTCCACGTTACGTGAGATGGGATGGGAGGGGCGCGGATCCCCTTAGTGGGCTGATGTGCCCCCTCCCCTTGGCCCATAAGGCCCCCCAACGCTTGTCGGGGCCTCCGAAACACCTTTCGGTCACGCTGGTCGTCACCCGGTACTCCCAGAACAATTCTGGACTCCAATACCCTTCGTCCAATATATCGATCTTCACCTCCGGACTATTTCAGAGTTCCTCGTCACGTCCGGGATCTCATTCGGGACTCCGAACAACCTTCGGTAACCACATACTATTTCCCATAACAACTCTAGTGTCACCGAACCTTAAGTGTGTAGACCCTACGGGTTCGGGAACCATGCAGACATGACCGAGACATCTCTCTGGCCAATAACCAATAGCAGGATCTGGATACCCATATTGGCTACCACATGTTCCACGATGATCTCATCGGATGAACCACGATGTCGGGGATTCAATCAATCTCGTGTATACAATTCCCTTTTTCTATCGGTATGTTACTTGCCCGAGATTCGATCGTCGGTACCCCCATACCTTGTTCAATCTCGTTACCGGCAAGTCTCTTTACTCATTCTGTAACGCATGATCCCGTGGCTAACTCCTTAGCCACATAGAGCTCATTATGATGATGCATTACCGAGTGGGCCCAGAGATACCTCTCCGTCATACGGAGTGACAAATCCCAGTCTCGATTCGTGCCAACCTAACAGACACTTTCGGAGATACCTGTAGTGCACCTTTATAGCCACCCAGTTACGTTGTGACGTTTGGTACACCCAAAGCATTCCTACGGTATCCGGGAGTTGCACAATCTCATGGTCTAAGGAAATGATACTTAACATTAGGAAAGCTTTAGCAAACGAACTACACGATCTTGTGCTACGCTTAGGATTGGGTCTTGTCCATCACATCATTCTCCTAATGATGTGATCCCGTTATCAATGACATCCAATGTCCATGGTCAGGAAACCATGACCATCTATTGATCAACAAGCTAGTCAACTAGAGGCTTACTAGGGACATGTTGTGGTCTATTTATTCACACATGTATTACGGTTTCCGGTTAATACAATTATAGCATGAACAATAGACAATTATCATGAACAAGGAAATACAATAATAACCATTTTATTATTAGCTCCAGGCCATATTTCCAACAATATTCAGATTCAAAAGATTCAAGAGAAAAGTTCATATTGACATAAAAATAATAATACTTCAAGCATACTAACAAAGCAATTAGGTCTTCTCAAAATAACATGGCCAAAGAAAGTTCATCCCTACAAAATCATATAGTTTAGTCATGCTTCATTTTCGTCACACAAGAATGCTCTCATCATGCACAACCCCGATGACAAGCCAAGCAATTGTTTCGTACTTTAGTAATCTCAAACCTATAAACTTCCATGCAATATATGAGCGCGAGCCATGGACATAGCACTATGGGTGGAATAGAATATAATGAGGGGGTTATGTGGAGAAGACAAAAAAGGATAAAGTCTCACATCAACGAGGCTAATCAATGAAGTAATAAGCCTATAAAATACTCCCTCCATTCCAAAATATAGTGCGCCCGCGCTTCTCGAGGTCCAACTTTGACCATAAATTTAACCAACAAGACCAACTGTGGTGGGAGAAAAAATTATATAATTGAAAACTTCTTTCGAATACGAATTCACTAATATAATTTTTGTTGTCGCCGCAATCGGTCGTGGTAGTTAAATTTGCGGTCAAAATTGAAGCACGTGGATAGAGGAAGCACTACATTGTGGAATGGAGGGAGTATTCAGTGGATTACCTCCTTGCTAGATATTATAGGTTATTTACTCTTAGCGCATGTTTGTGAAACCTGACGGTCAATATATCACAGAAGTAGGATTGGGAGGTGTTGGGAAAAGTAGGAAAACGTGGAGCATCTGTGCAGCTATCCAGTGAATAAACATGCATGGTTACTTCCAACCAACTCACAGGCCTCTGCTTTATGTTAAGCCTTTATCTCTTCCCATAGCGCTTGACCATCCTCCTTCTTACCCCACGATCCACTCAGCTGTCCCATCCTGTGATAGAGATATGGAGTAATCTCATCTTGTAAGAGATTCATGGGACCAGAAGGGTAAGCGCTCCGACTACACAGGGAGAGGACACATTCCATCCATTTGAGTCCCGCATTGGCACTAGTGTACGAGCTTGAAGTGTCCGGATCCGGTGACACCGACAGTTCCAAAGCTGGGGAACAACCGGATGCACTTGTGGAGCTCATGATTGGAGATATCAATCAGCGGCCAGTTTGGAGATCAGCGTTGGATGGTGCGATCTTTATGTTAATGGCCACACGAATGTAAGCATGCTTCCCTATGGAGTCATTTTAATTATCTAATATGTGCGAATGTAAGCATGTTTCCCTATGGAGTCATTTTCTTCGTCGCTTCTCTTCGTGAATACTGTAGTAAATTAGCGCCCTTCGATCAATATTCCAGAAATGCACCCCTCAGACACCCAATAGCGGGGACCTTATCATTTCGGGCTGCCTTTCACAGTCTTGATGTGGGTTACATAAACGTACTCCCTCGTGCCTGAGAAGCACCGTATAACGGCCGGGATGATACCATAGTTTGTGTGCCACCTGTCGCACACAAGCGGCTGGCTTGCTGGCATGAAGCGATCCCGCTGTGCTGGTTGTTCTGAACATACGGGGCAGCCGCAGTAGCGCTTATTTTTTGCTGCGACGATCAAGTCCAACCTGTTTCATTTTTTAAACTTTTATCTTGTACTTTGCGGTGGTAACATGAGTTCAATTAAAGTGCATGCTTTGTTTCGTTTCAGTATGGATCAAGTTTGGCATGACCACTTATTTAACCGAGCAAAAAAATGAGACCAACCAAGGGATAACCCTCGTTAGCATTTTTTATAGGAGAAACTCCATGAGCACCGCGCGTTCGAGTCGGGACTCGAACTCGGGGCTCAGCCAACGGGTCGATGCCCCGTCCTCTTAATTAACCGAGCACAATGTGGATTATATGGGTTACTTATTTTATCGTGATACCAGCAGACCTTACAGTGTAGAGATAAAGTGTTCCAGGTTAAAAAATTGTTGCAACTAACACTACCGAACTAAATGGGATTGTCTTTAAATTTCACCGGTTCCTAGTTGAATAAAAGTCCATTTCTATGTTGTTTTATACGAGTGCAGCGTTCCTGTGCCCAGACTCATTTGCATCTGGTCAGAAAAAAAAACACTAGACAAATTCCAAAAAAAATTGTGTGGTGAATAATTTGATGCGTGAGTTTCGCTCCAATTTTTAAATCATTTGAACATCTGAGGAACTCTCAGAAAAAAAGACAAATCGGGTCGGAACAATGTGTGAACAGTAAACATTTTTACAGACCCTGAATTTGTCTTTTTTGCCGAGAGCTGCTCAGATGTCCAAATGATTTGAAAATTGATGCGAACCTCACGCATCAAATTATCTTCTACACACAAAAATTGGAATTTTTTGAATTTTTCAAGTATTTGTTTTGATTTTTTTTGTCAGGGCGGGTTCACGGTACGTATCAAAGCAGTTACTTGATTCTTTTGTACAAACTGGTGTCACGTCCATGGTACTCTTCTGAAAATTTATTTTCATGGACACGGTTCTTCTTTCTTTCAATAAATCTCTCAAGCAGGGATCACTGTCAGTCAGATGTACACCCCGACATAAACAAGCAGGAGTCGCTATCAGATGTACACCAAGCGTACTTCTTTGTTCTGCCGTATCATTTTTATACAATGTGGCCGACCAATCAGATGTGCGCGTCATTTTTATACCACTAGCCGGCCACCATAATCCACGGCAACGCACAAGCCCTTTTCCACAAAATAACTTCGTACAAACACCGTATCTCTCAGTCTCCTATTTTTAATACGTACTTGACACTATATATACCACCAAGTGCCATCCAACAAACCAGACCAAAGTACAGACACTTGCCATCCTAGGTTGCCTCTGCCGCTGCAGTACTGTCATTGCAGTTCGGTACCTAACCGAAGATGGCCATCCACAAGGCTTTGCTTCTTGCCATCCTCGGTTGCATCTGCCTCTGTGGTACAGTCATTGCAGCTCGTGAGCTGAATGATGACTTGTTGATGGTGGCGAAGCATGAGAACTGGATGGCTCAGTATGGCCGTGTGTACAAGGACACCACTGAGAAGGCACGTCGGTTCGAGGTTTTCAAAGGCAACGTCGAGTTCATTGAAACATTCAATGCCCAAAATCACAAGTTCTGGCTTGGCGTCAACCAATTTGCTGATATCACAAATGATGAGTTCAAGACAACCAACACAAACAAGGGATTCAAAGCAAACTCCATGAGAGTTCTTTCTTCTGGATTCAGGTATGAGAATTTGAGTTTGGATGCCCTTCCAGCAACGGTGGACTGGAGGGCCAAGGGAGCCGTCACTCCTGTCAAGGATCAAGGCCAGTGTGGTAAGTAAAAAAACATTGTGATGCACGGCATATATGTGTTAATATTTTGTTGGATAACACTATAACAACAAAATTATTTCTAGGCTGCTGTTGGGCATTTTCTGCTGTTGCCGCGACAGAGGGCATTGTAAAACTGAAAACCGGGAAGTTGATCTCACTGTCGGAGCAAGAGTTGGTTGACTGTGATGTTCATGGTCAAGATCAAGGCTGCGAGGGAGGACTCATGGATGATGCCTTCAAATTCATTATCAAGAATGGAGGCCTTACTATGGAGTCAAGCTACCCATATACTGCAGCTGACGGCAAGTGCAAGGCTGGATCCAACAGTGCCGCAACCATCACCGGCTTTGAGGATGTGCCTGCCAATAACGAGGGTGCCCTTATGAAGGCGGTGGCAAACCAACCAGTGTCTGTAGCTGTGGACGGAGGAGACATGACGTTCCAATTCTACTCTGGTGGGGTGATGACTGGGTCCTGCGGCACTGACTTGGACCATGGAATTGCAGCCATTGGATATGGAAAGACTAGTGATGGCACGAGCTATTGGTTGATGAAGAATTCATGGGGCACAACTTGGGGCGAAGATGGGTACTTGAGAATGGAGAAAGACATTGCAGACAAGAAGGGCATGTGTGGTCTTGCCATGGAGCCTTCTTACCCAACAAAATAGGAAGATAGCCAAATGCGACCTAATCATGCATATGCACAGTTCTCAAACAACTAAGGTCCCCATATCCTATGTATAGTTCATATGTGCCCTTAAATTGTGTATGAAGATGTATCTTATGTACATACATTGCTATACTTTGTAAAGTAATACTATGTATGATATATTGTATGAGAAAATTGGATTAAGAATTATGATATATATTCCATGAAGCTTTCAAATGTCTAAAACATTTGACTATGTTAAGAGTAAACTCAAAAGGTTATTTTCGTATATATGGTTTTTATATAGTGTCATTTGGTATTTATAGGAATGTGTCATTGGACAACGCCCGAGTGTTACTAAATCTTACAAAAGGGAATAAATGGAGTATATGTTGGGGAAAAGAAATTTTGTCATTGGTGCACTATGTATTTCTCAACCGTGATATTTTTTAGTGTATTATCTCATGTCAAGTTACTGTATGAGCGTGTTCTCTACATCTTACACAACAAGATAAAATCCTAACTCTCCACGACCATAGATCAACAGGAGTATGAGTTATAGTCAATTCAGCTATCGCCATAAACCCGATTCTTATAAAGGCGACCTATACAAGGAGCTTTAACTTCGTACCCGACTTCTGATGAGATTATATTCTATAGTAAAGAGGAAGAATACTCCTCTATCAACACATGTACGTTGAATCAGCCAATCATTGATGAATTAAACAGTTTCACTACAAACAATCCTAGATAACTGGATCTAAATTGAACTCCATAAATACTTGGATGCAACCTTTTCGTATCTGAACTCCCTCCTTCATGCATTGCCACATTTGCCTTCTTCATCCACTTTGCAACATTTGTACGACACTTCTCATTTTTTTTTCTCCTCATATATCAACATCAAGATGCAGCTCTCCACCCCCCCCCCCTCCTCAATGCATGGGCCACATCCGCATGTTGATCTCACATGCGCTCTCCACAGACATTGATGTGATTGGCTGGTTGGTGGACCGTGGCATTGCGACCATTGGCATGCTATCAACCATTACTTCTGTCGCTAAATTTCATCCACAGCGCATCATGGAACAACATGCAAGTTAAAAGTGCAATATAAAACCCCTCATAAAATTTATATTTGTAGCAAAAAAATACAAAATCTCTCATATGATGCCTATGGTCATATGCGCCAGCGCCAACACCCCAAGTGGTGGACACCAAGGCATGATTATCCCTTCTTCCATCGGTCACGGAATTATTCAGATACTAGCACAATGCCCCGGGGCTTAAGAGATTGTCCACAGATGTCATTGTCTTGTGGCTGTTATGTGATTCCTGATTAAAAAGACAGAGAAAATATAGCGAAAGCTCATCCATCATTCGTTGGATAATCTTAAGCGGTCATAGTGCGTATTTTGCAAGATAAATAGTGTATAACATTTTGAATTGCAATTATAAGCACATAGAAAAAGATCTTTATTTATTTATTTGTATGGTCCCATATGTGGATAGAAAATATAACGAAAGCTCATTACTGGTCTCACATGTGGATAGAAATGCATTTATTTATTAGACTCACATATGAATTCATCGCCAGATACAACATTTATAACTTCCTAGAAAAGATCTTTTGTGCCTCACTAGACATCACAACCGAGAGAAAAGGCTTTGCCAGAATTGCAGAGCCCATTTCCAAGCTCGGCAAGGTCGCCGGCATCAAGGTTGTAGACCGTCCATAGGCGCTGTTGTCGAGGAAGAAGGCCGGCACCATCGGGCAATGGTCTTGGTGCACCATCTTGACACCATGTAGTTGGCCTCCTGTGGTTCAAGGTCGCAAAAGGAGTTGACAAGAATGTATCATGTGGCGCGACAAGGATGGGGCGGAGCAGTGGAGGTCTTGGTACGCCAGGTGCCGGCCTAACTAGAGCATTGGGTTCGTGTGCCTGCTGTCTGATAGACTCGTGCATCTCCCAGATGACGACCAACCCGTTCAGGTGCTCGTGTACGACTCACAGAAGCAAAAGTTGAAAACAAACCTTGATCTTGTAGAAGAAATCTAAATCGACCCTGAACTTTCACTCCCGGAAATCAACACATCGAACTATCCGGTCCCGGTATATTTTGAACCTTGAGAGAGTTTCCAAACAGGGATTGTCGACATGGCATGTTGAATCCCGGAATTGCTGACTGCGGTCGCAACTGGGCCGGCCCAATAGACGTGTTTTTTTCGTAACCTGTTTGTTCATATTCCTCTAGAGTTTCATATATGAACGCTCATGTCCGTTCTTATATACGACGTGCGATATATAATAACTAGCAGCCTTCAGGGCGATTGGCTAGGTGCGATCAAGCTCACTGATGGCTGCTAATATTTTTTGTCTCTCCTGTAAAAGGGATTGTGTGCATCGATATTCTCATTGATCGTGCACTAGGCACATATATAGGTACAAGGGGTGCGACGCTACCTCTTTTAGCACTGCGTTCATTTTCCCCGAAGAAGAAGGGATAATGCAGCAAAGTAGCGTAAGTATTTCCCTCAGTTTTTGAGAACCAAGGTATCAATCCAGTAGGAGGCTACGCGCGAGTCCCTCGCACCTGCACAAAACAAATAAATCCTCGCAACCAATGCAAATAGGGGTTGTCAATCCCTATAGGGCCACTTACGAGAGTGAGATCTGATAGATATGATAAGATAATATTTTTGGTATTTTTATGATAAAGATGCAAAGTAAAATAAAGGCAAAGTAAATAACTAAGTAGTAAGAGATTGATATGATAATGATAGACCCGAGGGCCATAGATTTCACTAGTGGCTTCTCTCGAGAACATAAGTATTCTACGATGGGTGAACAAATTATTTTTGAGCAATTGACAGAATTGAGCATAGTTATGAAAATATCTAGGTATGATCATGTATATAGGCATCACGTCCGAGACAAGTAGACCGACTCCTGCCTGCATCTACTACTATTACTCCACTCATCAACCGCTATCCAGCATGCATCTAGAGTATTAAGTAAAAAATAGAGTAATGCCTTAAGCAAGGTGACATGATGTAGAGGGATAAACTCATGCAATATGAAGAAAACCCCATCTTGTTATCCTCGATGGCAACAATACAATACGTGCCTTGCTGCCCTTACTGTCACCGGGAAAGGACACCGCAAGATTGAACCCAAAGCTAAGCACTTCTCCCATTGCAAGAAAGATCAATCTAGTAGGCCAAACCAAACTGATAATTCGAAGAGACTTGCAAAGATAACCAATCATACATAAAAGAGTTCAGATAAGATTCAAATATTATTCATAGATAGAATTGATCATAAACCCACAATTCATCGGTCTCAACAAACACACCGCAAAAAGAAGATTACATCGAATAGATCTCCACAAGAGAGGGGGAGAACATTGTATTGAGATCCAAAAAGAGAGAAGAAGACATCTAGCTACTAACTATGGACCCGTAGGTCTGAAGTAAACTACTCACACTTCATCGGAGAGGCTATGGTGTTGATGTAGAAGCCCTCCGTGATCGATGCCCCCTACGGCGGAGCTCCGGAATAGGCCCCAAGATGGGATCTCGTGGATACAGAAAGTTACGGCGGTGGAATAAGGGTTTTGGCTCTGTATCTGATCGTTTGGGGGTACGTGGATATATATATATATATATATATATATATATATATATATATATATATATATATATATATATATATATATATATATATATATGAGGAAGAAGTATGTCGGTGGAGCAACAGGGGGCCCACGAGAGTGGGGGCGCGCCTGGTAGGGTAGGGCGCTCCCCCCTACCTCGTGGCCTCCTGTTACTTGCCTTGACGTAGGGTCCAAGTCTCCTGAGTTTATTCGATGAGAAAATCACGTTCCCGAAGGTGTCATTCCGTTTGGACTCCGTTTGATATTCCTTTTCTTCGAAACCCTAAAACAGGCAAAAAAATAGCAATTCTGGGCTGGGCCTCCGGTTAATAGGTTAGTCCCGAAAATAATATAAAAGTGGATAATAAAGCCCAATAATGTCCAAAACAGTACATAATATAGCATGGAGCAATCAAAAATTATAGATACGTTGGAGACGTATCAAGCATCCCCAAGCTTAATTCCTGCTCGTCCTTGAGTAGGTAAATGATAAAAACAGAATTTTTGATGCGGAGTGCTACTTGGCATAATTTTAATGTAATTCTTCTTAATTGTGGTATGAATATTCAGATCCAAAAGATTCAAGACAAAAGTTCATATTGACATAGAAAATAATAATACTTCAAGCATACTAACAAAGCAATTATGTCTTCTCAAAATAACATGGCTAAAGAAAGTTATCCCTACAAAATCATATAGTCTGGCTATGCTCTATCTTCACCATACAAAATATTTAAATCATGCACAACCCCGATGACAAGCCTAGCAATTGTTTCATACTTTTGACATTCTCAAAACTTTTTCAATCTTCACGCAATACATGAGTGTGAGCCATGCATATAGCACTACAGGTGGAATAGAGTGGTGGTTGTGGAGAAGACAAAAACGGAGAAGATAGTCTCACATCAACTAGGCATATCAACGGGCTATGGAGATGCCCATCAATACATATCAATGTGAGTGAGTAGGGATTGCCATGCAACAGATGCACTAGAGCTATAAGTATATGAAAGCTCAAAAAGAAACTAAGTGCGTGTGCATCCAACTTGCTTGCTCATGAAGACCTAGGGTAATTTGAGGAAGCCCATCATTGGAATATACAAGCCAAGTTCTATAATGAAAGATTCCCACTAGTATATGAAAGTGATAACATGAGAGACTCTCTACTATGAAGATCATGGTGCTACTTTGAAGCACAAGTGTGGTAAAAGGATAGTAACATTGTCCCTTCTCTCTTTTTCTCTCATTTTTTTATTTGTGCCTTTTCTCTTTTTTTCATGGCCTCTTTCCTTTCTTTTTATTTGGGCTTCTTTGGCCTCTTTTATTTATTTTTCGTCCGGAGTCTCATCCCGACTTGTGGGGGAATCATAGTCTCCATCATCCTTTCCTCACTGGGACAATGCTCTAATAATGATGATCACCACACTTTTATTTTTCTTACAACTCAACAATTACAACTCGATACTTGGAACAAAATATGACTCTATATGAATGCCTCCGGCGGTGTACCGGGAGATGCAATGACTCATGAGTGACAAGTATGAAAGAATTATGAACGGTGGCTTTGCCACAAATACTATGTCAACTACATGATCATGCTAAGCAATATGACAATGATGGGGTGTGTCATAAACGGAACGGTGGAAAGTTGCATGGCAATATATCTCGGAATGGCTATGGAAATGCCATAATAGGTAGGTATGGTGGCTGTTTCGAGGAAGGTATATGGTGGGTGTATGATACCGGCGAAAAGGTGCGTGGTATTAGAGAGGCTAGCAAAGGTGGAAGGGTGAGAGTGCGTATAATCTATGGACTCAACATTAGTCATAAAGAACTCATATACTTATTGCAAAAATCTACAAGTTATCAAAGCAAAGTATTACGCGCATGCTCCTAGGGGAATAGATTGGTAGGAAAAGACCATCACCCGTCCCCGACCGCCACTCATACGGAAGAAAATCAATAAATAAATAATGCTCCGACTTCATCACATAACGGTTCACCATACGTGCATGCTACGGGAATCGCAAGCTTCAACACAAGTATTTCTCAAATTCACAACTACTCAACTAGCATGACTTTAATATCACCATCTCCACATCTCAAAACAATTATCAAGTATCAAACTTCTCATAGTATTCAACACACTCATAAGAGAGTTTTATTATTAATCTTGCATACCAAGCATATTAGGATTTTAAGCAAATTACCATGCTATTAAGACTCTCAAAATAATCTAAGTGAAGCATTTGAGATCACTAGTTTCTATAAAACAAATCCACCACCGTGCTCTAAAAGATATAAGTGAAGCAATAAAGCAAAAATATATAACTTCAAAGATATAAGCGAAGCATATAGAGTATTCTAACAAATTCCAAATCATATATGGCTCTCTCAAAAGGTGTGTATAGCAAGGATGATTGTGGTGAACTAACAAGCAAAGACTCAAATCATACAAGAAGCTCCAAGCAAAACACATATCATGTGGTAAATTAAAATATAGCTCCAAGTAAAGTTACCGATAGAAGTAGACGAAAGAGGGGGTGCCTTCCGGGGCATCCGCAAGCTTTGGCTTTTAGGTGTCCTTAGATTATCTTGGGGGTGCCATGGGCATCCCCAACCTTAGGATCTTTCCAATCCTTGTTCCATAATCCATCAAATCTTTACCCAAAACTTGAAAACTTCACAACACAAAACTTCAAGTAGAAAATCTCGTGAGCTCCGTTAGCGAAAGAGAATAAAAGATTACTTCAAGGTACTGTAATGAACTCATTCTTTCTTTATATGGGTGTTTATACCTACTGTATTCCAGCTTATCTATGGTTTATAAACTAATTTACCAGCCATAGATTCATCAAAATAAGCAAACAACACACGAAAAACAGAACAGTCTGTAGTAATCTGTATCTAGCGCAAGATCTGGAACCCCAAAAATTCTAAAATAAATTGCTGGACATGAGGAATTTATCTATTAATCATCTGCAAAAGTAATTAACTAAATAGAACTTTCCACATAAAAATGACAGCAGTTCTCGTGAGCGCTAAAGTTTCTGTTTTTTACAGCAAGTTCAACAAGACTTTCCCCAAGTCTTCGCAACGGTTCTACTTGGCACAAACACTAATTAAACACAAAAAACACAACCAAAAAAGAGGATAGATAATTTATTTATTAATAAACAGGAGCAAAAATCAAGGAATAAACATAAAATTGGGTTGCCTCCCAACAAGCGCTATCGGTTAACGCCCCTAGCTAGGCATAACAAGCAAGAATAGATCTAGGTATTGCCATCTTTGGTAGGCAATCCATAGGTGGCTCTCATAATAGATTCATAAGGTAATTTAATTTTCATTCTAGGAAAGTGTTCCATGCCTTTCCTTAATGGAAATTGGAATCTAATATTTCCTTCCTTCATATCAATAATTGCACCAATCGTTCTAAGGAAAGGTCTACCAAGAATAATAGGACATGAAGGATTGCAATCTATCTCAAGAACGATAAAATCTACGGGCACATAATTCCTATTTGCAACAATAATAACATCATTAATTCTTCCCATAGGTTTCTTAATAGTGGAATCCGCAAGGTGCAAGTTTAGAGAGCAATCACCAAAATCACGGAAACCTAACAAATCACACAAGGTCTTTGGAATCATGGAAACACTAGCACCCAGATCACATAAAGCATAGCATTCATGATATTCAATTTTAATTTTAATAGTTGGTTCCCACTCAACATAAAGTTTTCTAGGGATAGAAACTTCCAATTCAAGTTTTTCTTCATAAGATTGCATCAAGGCATCAACGATATGTTTAGTAAACGCTTTATTTTGACTATAAGCGAGAGGAGAATTTAGCACGGATTGCAACAAGGAAATACAATCAATCAAAGAGCAATTTTCATAGTTAAATTCCTTGAAATCCATAATAGTGGGTTTAGCAACATCTAGGGTTTTAATTCCTTCAATCCCACTTTTATCAAATTTAGCATCAAGATCAACAAATTTTGAATTCTTGGAACACATTCTAGGTAAAGGTGGATCATATTCAGTCCCATCATTATCAAGATTCATATTGAAAAACAAAGATTTAATAGGGGACACATCAATAACTTTTAGATCTTTATCATTATTTTCATAGGAACTAGAAGAACACGCTTTTATAAAGGCATCTTTCTTAGCATGCATCCTAGCGGTTCTTTCTTTGCACTCATAAATGGAAATTCCCATGGCTTTGAGAGACTAATTGATATCATGCTTAGGTGGAATAGATCTAAGTTTCAAAGAATCAACATCAAGAGAAATTCTATCAATGTTCCTAGCCAAATCATCAATCTTAAGCAATTTTTCTTCAATCATAGCATTAATATTCTTTTGCGAAGTAATAAATTATTTAATATTAGATTCAAAATCAGAGGGCATCTTATTATAATTTCCATAAGAATTTTGTAGGAATTACCATAATTGTTAGTGGGATTACTAGGATAAGGCCTAGGGTTGAAATTTCCTCTATAAGCGTATTACCAAAATTGTTCCTACCAACAAAATTCACATCCATAGATTCATTATTATTCTCAATCAAAGTAGACAAGGGCATAGCATTAGGATCAGAAGAAACACTCTTATTAGCAAATAATTTCATAAGTTCATCCATCTTTCCACTCAAAACATTAATTTCTTCTATCGCATGCACCTTTTTATTAGTAGATCTTTCAGTATGCCATTGAGAATAATTAACCATAATATTATATAGGAGTTTAGTAGCTTATCCTAAAGTGTTTTCCATAAAAGTGCCTCCCATGGCCGAATCTAAAAGATTTCTAGAAGCAAAATTCAATCCGGCATAAAATTTTTGTATATTCATCCATAAATTTAAACCATGAGTAGGGCAATTATGTATCATTAATTTCATTCTCTCCCAAGCTTGTGCAACATGTTCATGATCAAGTTGCTTAAAATTCATAATATCGTTTGTAAGAGAGATGATCTTAGCAGCAGGAAAATACTTAGAGATAAAAGCATCTTTGCACTTGTTCCATGAATCAATACTATTTTTAGGCAAAGACGAAAACCAAGCTTTAGCATGATCTCTAAGCGAAAAAGGAAATAGCTTCAATTTAACAATATCATTATCCACATCTTTCTTGTTTTGCATGTCACACAAATCAACGAAGCTATTTAGATGGTAGCGGCATCTTCACTAGGAAGGCCGGAGAACGGATCTTTCATAACAAGATTCATCAAAGCAGCATTAATTTCACAAGATTCAGCATCGGTAAGAGGAGCAATCGGAGTGCTAATAAATTCATTGTTGTTGGTGTTGGTGAAGTCACACAATTTAGTATTATCTTGAGGCATCGTGACAAGCAAGCAAACTAACACACAAGCAAACAAAAAGCAAGCGTGCAAAAAGAGGCTAATAGAGGGAGGATAGAGAGAGAGGGCAAATAAAACGGCAAGGGTGAAGTGGGGGAGCGGAAAACGAGAGGCAAATGGCAAATAATGTAATGCCGGAGATAAGGGTATGTGATGGGTACTTGGTATGTTGACTTTTGCATAGACCTCCCCGGCAACGGCGCCAGAAATCCTTCTTGCTACCTCTTTTAGCATTGCATTAGTTTTCCTCGAAGAGGAAGGGATGATGCAACAAAGTAGCGTAAGTATTTCCCTCGGTTTTTGAGAACCAAGGTATCAATCCAGTAGGAGGCTACGCGCGAGTCCCTCGCACCTGCACAAAACAAATAAATCCTCGCAACTAACGCAAATAGGGGTTGTCAATCCCTATAGGGCCACTTACGAGAGTGAGATCTGATAGATATGATAAGATACTATTTTTTGTATTTTTATGATAAAGATGCAAAGTAAAATAAAGGAAAAGTAAATAACTAAGTAGGAGGAGATTGATATGATAAAGATAGACCCGGGGGCCATAGGTTTCACTAGTGGCTTCTCTCGAGAGCATAAGTATTCTACGGTGGGTGAACAAATTACTGTTGAGCAATTGACAGAATTGAGCATAGTTATGAGTATATCTAGGTATGATCATGTATATAGGCATCACATCCGAGACAAGTAGACCGACTCCTGCCTGCATCTACTACTATTATTGCACTCATCGACCGCTATCCAGCATGCATCTAGAGTATTAAGTAAAAAACAGAGTAACGCCTTAAGCAAGATGGCATTATGTACAGGGATAGACTCATGCAATATGAAGAAAACCCCATCTTATTATCCTCGATGGCAACAATACAATATGTGCCTTGCTGCCCTTACTGTCACCGGGAAAGGACACCGCAAGATTGAACCCAAAGCTAAGCACTTCTCCCATTGCAAGAAAGATCAATCTAGTAGGCCAAACCAAACTGATAATTCGAAGAGACTTGCAAAGATAACCAATCATACATAAAAGAATTCAGAGAAGATTCAAATATTATTCATAGATAGACTTGATCATAAACCCACAATTCATCGATCTCAACAAACACACCACAAAAAGAAGATTACATCGAATAGATCTCCACAAGAGAGGGGGAGAGCATTGTATTGAGATCTAAAAAGAGAGAAGAAGCCATCTAGATACTAACTATGGACCCGTAGGTCTGAAGTAAACTACTCACACTTCATCGGAGAGGCTATGGTGTTGATGTAGAAGCCCTCCGTCATCGATGCCCCCTTCGGTGGAGCTCCGAAACAGGCCCCAAGATGGGATCTCGTGGATACAGAAAGTTACGGCGGTGGAATTAGGGTTTTGGCTCCATATATGATCGTTTGGGGGTACGTGTATATATATATAGGAGGAAGAAGTACGTTGGTGGAGCAATAGGGGGCCCACGAGGGTGAGGGCGCACCTGGTAGGGTAGGGAGCGCCCCCCTACCTCGTGGCCTCCTGTTACGTGCCTTGACGTAGGGTCCAAGTCTCCTGAGTTGTATTCGATGAGAAAATCACGTTCCCGAAGGTTTCATTCCGTTTGGACTCCATTTGATATTCCTTTTCTTTGAAACCCTAAAACAGGCAAGAAAACAACAATTCTGGGTTGGGCCTCCGGTTAATAGGTTAGTCCCAAAAATAATATGAAAGTGGATAATAAAGCCCAATAATGTCCAAAACAGTAGATAATGTAGCATGGAGCAATCAAAAAATATAGATACGTTGGAGACGTATCATGCCACCGGTGTCTTGTCTCTCAAGATAAAAGTAAATATAGAGGGAGAGCTACAGGTACGACATACAAA
>NC_057797.1:26455564-26467968 GCF_018294505.1 Triticum aestivum | reverse complement strand
CTGATCGGTGGGCACATGCAAAACTCGAACACGACCATGTGCGACATGCTCCCGAATGAAGTCAATGTCGAGCTCAATATGCTTCGTCCGGCGATGATGTACAGGGTTGGCAGCGAGGTAGAACGCGGAGACGTTGTCACAGTAGACAAGCGTGGCCTGAAGAAGCTGTCATAGCCAGGAGCACGCCGCGACGGCATTGGCCACTGCCCTGTACTCGGCCTTGGCACTTGATCGTGAGACCGTGGGTTGTCATTTAGACGACCACGAAACCAGAGAGGGTCTGAGGTAGACGTAGTAGCCGGAAGTGGAGCGCCGAGTGTCGGGACACCCAGCCAGTCGGCGTCAGAGTAGGCGACGAGGCTGGTGTCGGGTGATGCTGTCAGGGTGACACCCATAGCCGTTGTGCCACGTATATGCCGGAGAATACATTTCACCAGAGCCCAATGAGTGTCACGAGGGGCATGCATGTGGAGACACACCTGCTGGACAGCATACTGGATATCCGGATGCGTCAGTGTGAGGTACTGAAGAGCACTGACGATGGAGCGGTAAAAGGGAGCTTCGGACGTCGGAGAGCCCTCGACGGCGGACACCTTAGCCTTCGTGTCAACAGGTGTGGAAGCAAGCTTGCAGTTAAGCATGTCAGATCACTCCAGAAGCTCGTAGGCATACTTCTGCTGATGCAGGAAGAAGCCAGTGGCACGGTGGATAACCTCGATGCCGAGGAAGTAGTGAAGAGCCCCCAAGTCCTTGAGAGCGAACTTGGTGCCGAGGCGAGCTGTGATCTGCTGAAGTAGCGCTGGCAAGGACGCAATCAGGATGATGCCGTCGACGTACAAGAAAAGGTAAGCGGTGGCGGCGCCCTAGTGAAAAACAAACAGGGAGGCATCGGACTATGTGGACCGAAACCCCTAATACCGAAGGAAGGTCGCGATCCGCTGGTACCAGGCCTGAGGCACCTGCTTCAACCCGTAAAGAGAACGAGAGAGCAAGCACATGTGGTCCGAATAGTCAGTGTCGATGAAACCAGTGGGCTACTTACAAAACACCTGCTCATCGAGATGGCCATGCAACAAAGCATTGGACACGTTGAGTTGGTGAACTGGCCAGGCGCTAGAGACATCAAGCTGGAGAACAGCGCGAATTGTGCCCGGTTTGACAACCGGGGCGAAGGTGACCGTGAAGTCCACGCTGGCGCGCTGGCGGAAACCGCGCACCACCCATCGCGCCTTGTAGCACTCAAGATAACCATCAGGACGAGTCTTGTGGCGGAAAATCCACTTGCCAATGATAACATTGGCACAGGGAGGCCGCGGGACAAGCTCCCACGTACTGTTGCGCTACAGGGCATCGAACTCTTCATGCATCGCAGCAAGCCAGTTCAGATCCCAAAGGGTTGCGCGGGCGGAGGTGGGGAGCGGAGACGGGGCCGTGGTAGACGCGGCACACGCGTACTCGTTTGAGGTATTACGCATGCTAGGATGAAACGTCCCAGTCCGAGCTCGAGTAACCACACCGGTGAGAGGTGCGACTGCAGTCGGCAGAGATGAGAGGGGGACCGGCAAGTAGGAGGTCAAGCCGGTCTCTGAGGACTTGGAGGGGCCACCCGCAGCGGCGCCAGAGGCTGCGGCGACGGGGGCGGCCGAAGGGCCCGTGGCGGCGGGGGCACCCTAGTTGGCCTCGGGGGCGGGGACACCCGAGGGGGCGTCAATGGCCGCGGCTGCGGGGGCGCCCGAGGGGGCAGCCACACCCGAAGTGCCGCGGGAGGGGGCGGCCGGCGCTGGAAGCGTGGGCAGGGCCGGGCCCAGTGCTCGGCGCGGCATGGTGGCGGCTCACCGTAGGTGGTGGCAGGGGCGAGCCGCACTGTGGGAGACGCCGAGGAGGATTGTACCTGCTGAAATGGGAACACCGGCTCATCAAAGTACATGTGTCGCGAAGTAAATACGTAGTGGGACACTGGATCATAGCACCAATAACCTTTGGTGTTGGGAGGATAACCGAGAAAGATGCAAGGAACTGACCGGGGAGTGAGTTTGTGAGGGGTGGTGGGCGCGGTGCTAGGATAACGGAGACACCCAAAAATGCGAAGACCATCATAAGATGGAGCCGCACCGAAGAGGAGCTCGTGAGGAGTATAGTTCCAGCGAGGACGACACGGGCGGATGCTTGTGAGAAGGTTGGCGGTTGCAAGACCGTCTGGCCAGAACTGAGGAGGCATGTTGGAGTGGAAAAGCAACGTGCGGACATGGTCATTAATAGTGCGGATGACATACTCGGCGCGACCATTCTGCTGTGACGTGTAGGGGCAAGTGAGCTGAAAAATGGTGTCGTGAGTCGCAAGGAGATTGCGGATGGCAATATTGTCAAACTCTTCTCCGTTTTCAGTTTGCAAGGCAAGAATAGGACGACCAAGCTGTGTGGTGATATATGAGTAAAAAGCAGTGAGTGTAGAAAGAGCATCGGACTTGCAACGGAGAGGAAATGTCCACACATAATGGGGAAAAACACCCAATATCACCAAATAGTATAGATAACCCATGTTGTTTGCAACCGGGACGTCCAAACATCACTATGCAATAACTGAAACGGAAAAGTGGAAATGTTTGTAGACTCGTTAAAGGGAAGACTAACGTGCTTGCCTAGATGGCATGCCTCACAGGTGTGGTCGTCAACCTTATTACATGAGAATGAAAAACTCTGCAGAATCTGACGCAAACTTGTGGAGTTGGGATGACCGAGGCAGGCGTACCAAAGATCAACACTAGTGGTGAGGGCGGCTGGACGGGTGGTCGTGGCGGCGGAAGGATGCACTGGGTAGAGCTCGTCCGGGCTGTCACATTGGTGGAGTACCATCCGTGTACAGGCGTCCTTCACAGAAAAGCCAACATCGTCAAATTCAACAGTAATAGGGTTCTCATGAGCAAGGCGACGAACAGAGACAAGGTTGGTTACTAAGTCAGGAGAGGCGAGAACAATAGACATGTTAATAGGAGTAGAGGTGGAAGGAAACAACATATGACCGACATGTGTAATGGGTAGAGAGGAATCGTTACCAACGGTGATGCGAGTGGGAGTATGAATGAGAGTGGAAGACATGAGGTTACCGGGATGAGCAGTCATGTGAGCAGTGGCGCCCGAGTCCATGTATCAGTCACCACTGCCACCATAGTTACTCGGTGACGGAGCCGAATGCAGGGCGGCGAGGAGGGCTAGATCCCACGGCGGTGGGACCTGGGGCGGGTAGAACCCGCCATAGGCAGGCACGGGGGCGGCGCAGTAAGCTGGCGTGGGGGCGGCACCATAGCCTCCCGTGGCCGACGATGCCGGGTAGGGTGCGGTGCTGGGAGTGGCGAAGTTCACCTGGTGGCTCGCCGGATGGGGCCCAAGGATGCCTGGGGCAGGAGCCCAAGGGACCGGCATCGAGTATGCATGAACGACACCGTCTACAGATTGGTGTCATAAGTCCACGGTGGGGTGGCCAGCTGCTACTGACGAGGGGCCCCATGTGCGCAAGTTGTTGCTGATTTTGGCCGCCCCCGCGACGGTTGCCGCGCCGCCCGCCACCCCACGGCGGCTACTGGGGGCAGCGGGAGGAACGGGGGCGCGGGCAGGGGGGAAAATCCCGGGGCGGCGGCTGTTGCCGCGGAGCGGACGGGGCGGCTTGCGGCGGGGCGCCGCGGGGGGTGCCGGCGGCGAGGGCGTGGTGCTGCACACGCTTCTTGACCCCCTTCATCCGGCGCTCCTCCAACCACAAGTATGCCACAAACTTGGGGAAGGAGGACTCCAGCATCAAGGTGAGGTTGGAGATGGCGTTGCCGAAGTCCTCGTTGAGACCGGTGGTGAGCATGCTGAGGAGGAGGTCGTCATCAACCTTGGCGCCGATGTCGCGAAGTTCATCTGCCAACGTCTTCAAGCGGCGGCAGTAGTCATCGATGGACTGTTCATCCTGATGACAGTCAAAAAATTCCTACTGCAAAAAAACGCGACACTGAAGCTTGTTGTTGTTGAAGAGTCCGCTGAGCTTGACCCACACGGCGTGGGCGTCATCACCATCGCTCACGACCGTGTGAAACAGGTCCTTGGAGATGGTGGTGAAGAACCACCTGATGAGCGTAGCGTCGATCGCGGTCCACTCGGAGTCGCCCACCAAAGCGTGGGAGTCGACGGTGCCGTCAACATGATCCACGAGATTGTTCTCGCGGAAGAGGAGCGAAAAGTACGTCTTCCACGCGAAGTACATGGAGTCAGTGGCATCGAGGACAAACGGGGCGCGTTCATGGATGTTGATGTCGTGAATGTCTGCAGGGTCCGGCTCGGCGAAAGGGTTGGAGTAGGTGAAGGCGTTAGAAGACATGGCGGCGCGGTGAGGAGGAGGAGCGGCGGTGGCTAGAGGAGTAGCAGCGGCTAGGGTTGGGAAGGGTTGGCGGCGGTGCGGCAGAAGAGGTGGCGCGGTGGCTGGTTGAGGGACGGCGCGGCTGCGGGGAGAGGGTGCGGCGACACGGCGGGAGGGGGTATCGGCGGCGGCAGCAGAGGCGGCAGATGGCGGCGGTCGCGGCCCGGGGCGGTCGCGGCTAGAGGCTAGGGTTAGGTGGAAGCGGTTTGGGAGAGCATGGGGATCGGCCTGGATGCGGGTCGAGATGAGAAGGGAAGATGCGGAGAGGTGATGGGCGGGAGGAGCACAAGAGGAATGTTCTATATGGATGCATAAGGCAGAAGGCCAAAGAGGCTATGTCCGAAGGAGGGAGCCAGGCAAGAATATTGCAAAATTTGCAGCCAAGTATTTATCGAACCAAGAAAAAATAATCAATTAGAGAGATCTTCACAAGTTTCTTAGCCTAAACTGAATGTTTTCAGTGCCTTGTTAAATCAATCTTTATAATAAAATCAAGCAGCAGCTGACTACTTGCTGTAAAATCGGGTTACTTTTGTTGTAAAATCGAGCATTAATCTAGTTGTTGGAGATAGGAAGGAGCAAAATAAGATCATCTGATTCAATCTAGTCCTGCTAGCAAAGCATATATGCACACAACTAAAGGATTCATATGCAAAGTAATGGATCCTTAAGGCCAAAATAAAATTACACATCACATCGGTCTGCTTCTTCTTTGCCATAGGTAACAATATATTTATAAGAAACAATGCA
The DNA here is from genome assembly GCF_018294505.1 of Triticum aestivum. Classification (NCBI taxonomy): domain Eukaryota; kingdom Viridiplantae; phylum Streptophyta; class Magnoliopsida; order Poales; family Poaceae; genus Triticum; species Triticum aestivum. The sequence continues at coordinate 26,462,825 of NC_057797.1, read as the reverse complement.
ATGTAAAATCATAGATCAAAGAAATTTTCTAATCGAACGATAAAAGATGTAAGAACTGCTATAATCTAATTAGATTGACAAGCTCAATGAGATATGCAGGCAAAATGTCTAAAATGACATGGTACCTCCTGGTGTTTTAAGCCATATTGATCAAAGATATTTTGCGATGAAGTTCAAAGGCATATATCTGATCATAACAATGTATGCCTAAAGACAATTGGAATGTTTTGTTGATAATTGATCTACATGACAATCAGGACACCAGGATGCACAAAAGGTAGCTGAAACATGTTGCTGCTGCACTCAAAATGTTGCAAGCAGCATATACTGTGGGACACTGATGATACAGGTTACACAACAAGCAAACTATCGTCAGTGCATAGTATTTCTGATTTTCCCACCAAACATTGGACCACAAATTTAACACAAAGTCTGAAATATAGGAGTAATACATGTTAGAATTAGTTGTTGTATAGAGATAGAACTCTGTTTAAATTGTAAACCTATTCTATCTCTTCTTTTGTTTCAACCTCTCCCGATCTTTCTTCTGTAACCGATCGATCTTGTATCGATCTAAACCTTGTAAGCCACGGCATGTATCCTATATAATGTAATGCGGCCCGAGCAAAGGGTTCTACGCTTCCCACAATAATTTACATGGTAACAGAGCCTCTTCCTCAACAAGAACACATCTAGCTACCTTCCTCCATCGAGAGCATGTCTACCACCTCCGCCACCATGATGCCCAGCACCATGGGTGCACTTTCCACCACCTCCTCCTCCACCTTCGCCTCCTCTTCCACCACCACCACCGCATCACTTGGACCACCACCGCAGGAGAAGCTGACGAGGGGGAACTTTCTTCCCTGGAAGGCCGTCGTGCTACCGCAGATCAAAGGAGCACAGATGGAGCATCACCTCGACGAGAAGATCCCGGCACCGCCGCCCACCCTCACCATCACCAAGGATGGCAAAGAAGAGCAAGTCGCCAACTTTGCAAGGACCCTCTGGTATGCACAACAGCAGCAACTTCAGGGATTTTTTATGGGCTCTCTTTCCCGCGATATCCTTGCACAGGTCGCCACGTTACAGACGTCGGCCAAAGTTTGGCGTGCAATTCACGCCATGTTTGCTGCTTAGAGTCAAGCTCAAGCTATCAAGACCCGCATCGAGCTGACCGATCTTCAGAAAGGTAATATGACCATGACCGAGTACCTTGGCAAAATTAAAAGTCTCACAGATGAAGTTGCCTGTACTGCCGCTGCGCTCTCCGATCCGGAGATCGTCTCCAAAATTCAAGCCTGGCTAGATATGGAGTACAACTCTGTTGTCTCGGTGCTCACTGCTCGGGTGGAACCAATCACGGTTTAGGAGCTCTACAGCCAGTTCCTAAGTTTTGATGCCCGCCTCAGCCTTCTTCACCGCACCAACCTCCACCAATCTTCTGCCAACATTGTATCTCATGGTCGCGGCCGTGGGCACGGTCACCAGGGGCAGTCTCGCACCGCTGGGCGCGGGCGTGGCAACTTCCAGGGAGATGGCGGCTACAACAGCTCTGGCGGCGACGGCTACAACACTTCCAGCAACTACACCAACAAACCCTCAAGCGGCGGCTTCAACAACAACTCTGGCCGTCGCCCGTCCTCCTCCCGGGGGCGTCCTCGGTGTCAACTCTGCAAAAAGGCAGGCCATGAAGTCATGGATTGCTGGCACCAGTATGATGAAGATATTGTCCCCGACTGCCGTCTTGTTGCTGCAGCTATGCGCGAGCAAGGGGCGATGGTGTGTGGTACGTTGACTCTGGTGCAACCGACCATGTTACTGGTGAACTAGAGCAACCCGCTCTCCGGGAGAAATACCTTGGCAATTATCAGATTCATACTGCAAGTGGTGGAGGTATGGATATTCGACACATCGGTCAAGCTTTTATTAATTCCCCTACCCTTAAACGTGATCTTGTCTTAAACGATGTCGTCCATGTTCCACAAGCAGATAAAAACCTTGCATCTATGTCTCATCTAAGCACCGATAATAATGTTTTCTTTGAAACTCACCCTCGTTACTTTTTTTATAAAGGACCGGGCAACGAGGGAACTTCTTCATCACGGTAGATTCATTGGAGGGCTCTACCCCATCTCATTCGAAGTTTTCAACCACAAGCGTCGCCGTGCTTATTCTGTCATCAAGCCCTCTTTGGCACGGTGGCATCAAAGATTAGGACACCTATCATCAATCATAGTCAAGCAAGTAGTTAATAAAGACAATTTGCCATTGTCACATAGTCAATCCAGTGAGTCTATTTGTGAAGCATGTCAGTGTGCTAAGAGTCATCAACTCCCTTGTCCTAGGTCAAACAACGTGTCTCATGCTCCTTTAGAGCTTATTTTCTGTGATGTATGGGGTCATGCTAGAGATTCCTTTGGAAGAAAAAAAATATTATGTCAGTTTCATTGATGATTATAGCAAGTTTACTTGGATTTACTTGTTAAAACACAAATCTAAAGTTTTTCTGTGTTTCAAGAATTCCAAAAACTTGTTGAAAGACATTTTAACAGGAAAATTCTAGCAGTCCAGAGTGACTGGGGAGGGGAGTATGAGAAGCTCAACTCTTTCTTCTTTAGCATAGGCATTGAACATCATGTCTCTTGTCCTCATGCTCACTAGCAAAATGGCTCTACCGAGAGAAAACATCGCCACATTGTTGAAGTTGGCCTTTCCCTACTTGCACATGCCTCCATGCCTCTCAAATATTGGAATGAAGCATTCATTGCAACAACTTATCTTATCAATCGCCTTCCTAGTAAGGTCATCGGAAATTCTACTCCATTAGAGCGGTTATATAATCAAACGCATGATTACAATTCTCTTAAAAAATTGGGTGACGTCCACATAATCGCCACAAGCTTGAGTTTCGATCTACCGAATGTGTTTTTCATGGCTATAGTAATCTTCACAAAGGGTACAAATGCTTAGAGATTGCAACTGGCCGTATCTATATCTCTCAAGACGTTGTCTTTGATGAAACTCTTTTTCCGTTTGCCAAACTTCACCCAAATGTGGGAGCTCTCCTCCGTGCTGAAATAGCACTTCTTCCAGATCACAGGGGTGAATTATATCAAGCTGATCCTGTGAAGAATTCCATAGAAAATTTGGATTCTAGAGATATTTGCGCAGATTCAGTTCATGATTTTATGTGTGCAGAAAAAGATAGAAGATGCGCGGGATCCCATAGAGATTCAGGTGGCAGTAGTGTTCGATCTGAGGCAGATCCCCGCGCCAGCTCGGCTGTCTCCATCGACGCGCGACCCGAGGACGATCACGGTCGCCCGCAAGCAGCCAATCACGCTCGGGTGGCCGACCGGCCCGACCGTGTGGAGCCCACGGTTCAGAGGCGTTGGTGGCCGTCAGCCCTCGCGCAGCGGGGCCCGCCGCTAAGCCCATCTCTCCAGGTGCGGACGGGGGCGAATCACCGCGCGCCACCAGCCCATGGGCTGACCCAGGAGCCGACAGCGGGACGCCTGGCGCGTCTGGGTCGCCATCCTCCTTAGATCGAGAGCTAGATCGGGAACTTGCAGCTGTCTCAGCTGCAACTGATCCTGCAGGATCTTCTGTGGCGCAACCAACAGCTACTGCTACATCGGGATCTTCTGTGCAAACCTCGCCAGTAGCTCCTCGTCGTCATACTCGATCTCAGTCAGGTATTATCAAGGCAAAGGAATATACCAATGGCACTGTAAGGTACGACAGGGTCAAACGAGCTTTTCTTAGTAGTTGTGGTGAACCAACTCATTTGCACGATGCTCTTAATCATAAAGAGTGGAAGGAGGCTATGGATAGCTAATACAATGCACTCATGAAAAACAAAACTTGGCATTTAGTACCACCAAGGAAGGGAAATAATGTTATAGATTGTAAATGGGTATACAAGATCAAGAGAAAATATGATGGAAGTATAGACAGGTACAAGGCTAGATTAGTTCCTAAATGGATTAAACAAAGATTTGGTATTGATTATGAAGATACCTTTAGCCCTGTTGTTAAGGAAGCTACTATTCGGCTTGTGTTGTCTATTGCTATTTCCAGAGGTTGGAGTCTAAGACAGCTAGATGTTGAGAACGCGTTTCTTCATGGTGTTCTTGAGGAAGAAGTGTTCATGCGACAACTACCGGGATATGAGAACCAAAGCACACCACATTATGTCTTTAAGTTGGATAAAGCTTTATATGGTTTGAAACAGTCTCCTAGAGCTTAGTACTCAAGATTAAGCATGCAGTTACAACAACTTGGGTTTATACCATCTAAAGCAGATACCTCTTTGTTCTTTTACAATAAAGGCAATATCACCATATTTGTGCTTGTTTATGTTGATGATATAATTGTTGCTAGTTCAAGCTCAGATGCCACTACTTGTCTGCTTAAGGATCTGAAACTGGAGTTTGCTCTTAATGATCTAGGTGATCTTCACTACTTCCTTGGTATAGAGGTTAAACAGGTAAAGGATGGCATACTTCTCACACATGACAAATATACAACTGATATTCCCAAGAGAGTGGGATTGGAACATTGTAAACCTGTGAGTACACCAATCTCAACCTCAGAAAAACTTACAGTTGAAAGTGGAGAAGTACTTGGACCAGAGGATGCAACAAATTACAGGAGTGTTGTAGGTGCTTTACAATATTTGACTCTTACACGTCCTGATATTTCTTATTCTGTGAACAAAGTATGTCAATATTTACATGCACCTAGAACTACTCATTGGACTGCAGTCAAGAGAATTTTGAGGTATCTTAAGTTTTCAGAGGGACTTGGGCTTCATATTACCAGGTCTTCATCCATGCTTGTTACTGCATATTCTGATGCAGACTGGGCAGGTTGTGCTAATGATAGAAGGTCCACAGGTGGTTTTGCTGTGTTTCTGGGAACAAACCTTGTATCATGGAGTGCAAGAAAATAGGCTACAGTTTCAAGGTCAAGTACTGAGGTGGAGTACAAAGCATTGGCAAATGCAACAGCTAAAGTAATGTGGATACAAACTTTACTTTATGAGCTTGGGATTAAGGCTCCACAAGCTGCTAGGTTATGATGTGATAACATTGGTGCCACCTACCTCTCAGCTAATCCTGTTTTCCATGCATGTACCAAACACATTGAAATTAATTTTCACTTTGTTAGAGAAAGGGTAGCTTGAAAGCTAATTGACATTCGGTTCATACCTACGAGAGACCAACTTGCTGATGGCTTCACAAAACCACTCACCATGAGAAGGTTAGATGAGTTCAAATACAATCTCAACCTTGGCAAAGCTTCATGAGGTTTAGATTGAGGGGGGTGTTAGAATTAGTTGTTGTATAGAGATAGAACTCTGTTTAAATTGTAAACATATCATATCTCTTCTTCTGTTTCAACCTCTCCCTATCTTTCTTCTGTAACCGATCGATCTAGTATCGGTCTAAACCTTGTAAGCCACGGCATGTATTCTATATAATGTAATGCGGCCCGAGCAAAGGGTTCTACGCTTCCCATAATAATTTACAATACCACCAAAGTCAGGATACAGGTAGCAGAAGAAGCAAATACCGGACATGCTTCATAGTTGACATCCGAAAAACTTCCATTGCTCCACGAATATTAAGCTTTGTGGCGAATCTGCACCACTGAGAAAGGGTCCTCAACAGAGTAATCGGTACATGTCTTGAAGCTCCAGGGCATGCCTCCTTCAGGACCTGTGCCCCCGAGAAGCACCATTTCGCAGGAACTACTGGCCATCTTGTTAGAAGCTTGCTGTGCTTTATGAGTCGCCTCATCCATTGAGAATGACATGAAGCTTGGATTAGCCATGGAGACGGACACGGTCCTCAGCACCCTCGCGCTCCGGAAGAAGAACTTGAGGAAGACAACCTCCCCGAGCTCCCCTCGGAATTCTTTGTAAGAGAACACCTTGATGCACGACTTGACATTTTCAGTGGGCTTGACCAGCTTCCAAAAGTTGAGATTCATCCTGGCACTACCAGCTTCATAATCACAATTTTCAGACTACAGGAGAAAAAAGCAATTAAATCACTCAACAGTTCACCTATTAGGAATCATGCTGAGTATATAATGAAAATTAATAGTTTGCGGTGCCTCATATTAACTGGGAAAGCATTTGAGGAAGGTGGCGGATATTGTGCTCAAGGAAGCCCCAGCCTATGTCGTGACTCGTGAAACACATATTGTACATTATACTACGAGGCATACCTAGATGCTACCCCCTATGGCGTAACAAACAGTAGCTTGATTTCACTGATATGTCGGAGATATGACATGCCAATATTTCCATGTGTAGAGCTAAACAAAGTACCAAGTAGCCTATTAGTACAGAAAAACATCAACTAAGGTTGCCTCATTATTACAGTTCATGCATAACAAATTAAGAACTGAAGCTACAGATTCGAGCTGCAGTGTAGCTCTCCTAACACATGCACACTTTTACAAATATATTCTTGAAGAAGAATTTTCAGATATAAGTCATTACACCTTCTTTGTAATTAGTTAATCAGACATAAATGCCTGATACGGTGCAGCATAGAATTAAAGCATCAATATATATGGCATGCTACACAGGCCCCTCCAGCAAATTGTAGACAGAAATTTGCAATCCCAGAATTCATAACAAATGTCATAACTAACTGAAATTAACATGCAATGCAACCCGCAGAATTATGATTTTGTACTTTAGTCTCTATGTAGTATGTGTAGAGAAGACCTGATGGCTAAGAATAAATAGAAGCTTGACAAAAACCTTGTAATTAGTTAATCAGACATAACTCATGACATGATACGTTCACTAGTAGAAAAAGGGTCAAACGTGAAGCACATTAGTGCCGGTTTGTAAAAAAACAGGCACTAATGTGACCATTAGTGCCGGTTCGAATGGCTATGCATTAGTGCCGGTTCGTAATGAACCTAATGAACCTTTAGTACCGGTTCGTGCCACGAACCGGTACTAAAGGGGTGGTGGCAGGCTGGCGTCAGGCCAGGGCCCCACGAGCCCCTTTAGTGACGGTTTGTGACACAAACCGGTACTAAAGGTCTAACCTATAGTACCGGTTTGTGTCACCAACCGGCACTAAAGAGTCTTATCCTATAGTCCTGGTTGAAGACACAAACCGGCACTATAGGGCAATTTTCAAACTCTACCCCCCCCCCCCCGGTGTATCGCCATTTCAGTTTGAAAAAAATCAAAAGAAAATGATAAAAACTTCAAAAAATAAAATCC
>NC_057797.1:26451350-26455526 GCF_018294505.1 Triticum aestivum | reverse complement strand
AAATAAAATCCTTCGAGAGGTAGTTATATTACTACATCTACTAGTTAGGAAAATTTGAAAACTTAAATTTGGACATGTTTTGCAAAAAGTGTAGGGAAAATGTAAAACGACTATAACTTTTGCATACGACGTCGGAAAAAACGTATAATATATCAAAAAATTCAGCACGAAAATCCGCATCTGATGGAGACCACCTACGGCATGTTTGCAATTTTTTAGAATCCTCAAATTCCAAAAGGAAATAAAAGATATGGTCAAATTTCAGTTTTTTTAAAAAAATTGGTTAAATCTGGTCAAACTACTTATTCAAGAAGTATTAATGTTACTACATAATTATTCAAGAATATTAGTGTTACTAAATAATTATTTCAATTTTTTGAATTTTGGTCAAATATGGTCAAACTGTGGTCAAACTATGGTCAAACTTATTCAAGAAATATTAGTGTTACTAAATAATTACTGTTTTTTAGAATAATAGTTTCAAACTCAAACAGTGAAATGTGTGACTTAATGCTCAACCTAAACTCCTGAGGGTTAATAGGATTGACATCTTACTATTGTCAGGAAAATAACAAGTGCAGACTTGGAAATGAAGGAGAATAGAACCCGAAAGTTAAGCGTGCTCGGGCTGGAGTAGTGAGAGGGATGGGTGACCGGTCGGGATGTTAGATGATTTGGAATGAGTGATCCACACTTGAGCAGTTAAGAAAGGTGATTAGAGACTAAATCACCAAATAATTCAGAAAAATTGAAAATTGAAAAAAAATAATCAAAAAAATTTCCAAAATTTTCAAAAAAAAACCTTTAGTACCGGTTGGTAACACCAACCGGTACTAAAGGTCCCCCCAACCGGTTTTAAAGCTCCGTTTGCTACTAGTGGTTCTAGTAGCAAAGAACTAACATGGCATTGTGGTAATATCACACAGATCACCTGCAAACTGTAGTCTGGCACTGCATGTCAGTTGCAAAATTCACAGCTGAAATCGCTATGTAGTATGTGACGTGGTTTAGAGTAATATGATAAACCACATGGACCTCCAAAAAACTGTAGGTGGCAATGTGTTTGGTTTATCATGTGTAAATTCTGAAGTCAGAAACGGGCCCCACATGCCACTTACAACATCAAAAGCACAAATATTGCCAAGTTGTATGATATATGACCATGGTGAGAGACGCTATAACAAGAGGTAAATAAGCAAAGCAATCGACATTGGGAGAACTGCATAATAGTACATTATCTGCAATTAATCAATCAGAAGCTGAAAACACATGATCTGCTGCCGCAAACATTCTACACATAAGACATATTGGAAACCGGTACGAATGTAAGCAAAACATGAAATGAAAAAAACTACCATAATGTGCAGTGCCTCCAAATTGGGAAATCAGCTGAGGAAGGAGATAACCATCTTGGAATCGGTGTGGCTTCTGAAACGCACATTTAGACTCAGGAACTTGACGCTGGTGGCCATGGCGCTTGGCTCGCATTTATCCCGGCCTGGAATGAACCCCATTGAACAAAAAAATTACACATTTAGTATTGTACCTCCAACAATTGGACGATGTTTTGCTAACTGAAGAAACTGTTAGACCGCGGACAGGAGATGTACACACCATGACGATGTTGTCTCGCATCTCCAGGAACCAGGATGGTGTTCCCTGGCTGCAAGATTCCTTGTGCAGCTTGGGAGCATCGCCAATCCTGACCTTGGTGCACAAGCCGCCGGCGTTGCCTCGGGACCCCTCCAGGATGAGCCGCTCGAGGCGAGGAGCCTTCACCACGGCGATGTCCTCCGGAACAGAGCTGCAAATTTGGACGCACCGGAGGCTCTGGCTGACGAAGCGAAGGCGCAGCCCCTTGTTGCATCCATGGATATTGAGGCCTGAGGGTCTCCAAGATGGGGCTCTCGGCGACGACAAAGTCGATGTCCTCGTCCTCCATGACTACGCTGCAGATGCCAAGCTCACGGAGGTGGTGGAAGGAGGTGCAGGGTAGTAACCTTGCCACGTCCTCGAACTTCCAGAGGCCGATGTAGAGGCAGCCGATGCTGGCGATGCCAAAGAGCACGGCCCGGAGGGGCACGTCGAGCGGCCACGGGCGGTTGACGAGGGCGAGCTCCTGGACGCCCTTGGTGGCCAGGAGCTGGAGCCAGCGCGTGAGCTGGGCCTGGTAGGCGCTCATGTGGCTGCTGGTGAGACGGGCGTAGGGGATGGGTCCCGTGTGCGCTTCGAGGATGGTGGAGATGGCGGTGACGATGGCCGCCGAGTCGGCGGCGTGGGGGAAAAGCTGACGCCTTGGGGCGGAGGTGGGCGTTGTTCAAGATGATGTCCGTCGGAGGCGGGCAGGTCGGGGATGAGCTCGGTGTTGATGTTGCTGAGTAGCTCCTCCGTGGATCGGTCCACCTCACGCGGGTCACGGCCCCTGCCCCGCAGATCGGCCTCCGTCGCGGGGTCCACGTTGGTGAACGGCGGCTGCCGGGGACCAGCCATGGTCGGCGGTGAGGGTTTGGGTATTTGGGGGTGGAGAGTGAAGCGGAGAGTGGAGTGGGTCTATGACCGAGGAGGCGGATGATGGGGGTGGGCCCTATTTAGGGCTTCATGTTTAGTTGGGCCGAACTCCGGCACAGGATTACTGTGGGCCTATACTAAAAAAACATACACGAATTCGTATACAAGGTCTATTTAAAATACGACCGAAGTTAAAGCATCAAGGTTGACGAAGTCATCACCGGCACCTCACCCATCGACGGGGAAGCGTCAAGCCTGAGATTTGATCTTGCCATCAACCATTGTTGCAACCGTAGTCGTCGTCTTTATTCTCATGTCGCTCACTCATTCGGACGAGTGGTGCCCAACGGAACGAAAAGACGGAATGTGAGGATTCCATTCTTTGTTTTGAAGGAGCTCGAGCCTGCAGTGACATGGCTAGTGAGGCGGCTTGCCAGCTAGAATGGGCCAAGGAGATGGCTCGAAGCCAGGCCGACCCTGGTGTATGGTCGAAGGGGCGACGGCTCGAGGCCCAGGCCAGGAGGTGGGGCCATGATCTGGTATTTATGTTAGTATAGCCTAGCAAAAATATTAGGTAGCGAAAGAATAAAAGGAGGAAACCAAACACAAGGGGCTGGAGATGGGCTAGGCCCAATTGCTGCTAGTGATAGGAGAAGCGTCAACACTCGCACGGCCGCACGCGTTAATCACTCCGAATATCTGAACGTTCACTGGTTTGTTTCATCTTGGACTCTCTGCCAATCGCTCGGCCACTAGGGATTCTTGTTCGTTGGCTAATTGTCGCTGTTGCGCACGGCACCCTGGTGTTGCACCGCAGCCGTGTGCCCATGCCGGCGACCGGGCCATCAACCATCCGGCATCCGCTAGGCCGCAAGGTGCAACCATCAGCCATCTGCAGGTCATTGTCTCATTGGCAGATTGTTTTCGCTTCTGCATAATCCATGAAACCACGAGCATGAATTGATCTTGTCTTTAACAGCTACGTATTTATCCACCTAGTCTTTCGCTTCTTTTTGATCTTCTCTTTGTAGGGCTCTATGGATTTTGCGATTGAGATTTACAACCTTTCTAGAATAAAAATGTAATCATTATCAAGGGCATTCAGACGGTTCCTTCCCTCCAAAAGATTTCAACTTAGATCTTGAGGATCAAAGTGGCCACAAAACAAGGTTTCGGGTTTGCAGATGATATCAAGTAATATGTTGATTTCTCTGTTCAACAAATCTTTTATAATTAATAAAATTTCAACCACTGTCCTCATTATCTAGTGGGCTTGAAACATGGTTCTAATCCCTCATCAGAAGACAAAAAAAATGTTATAGAAAAGAACATGCATATGGAGGCACCAAATGTGTTGATGTTGGCCAAGGTAAGCATAGCTGCCTTATGCGATTTTCCCCCTATTATAAGAAGCATGTGCATCTTTTAGATAGCTACATATCGAGGTAAAAATAATAGTGGTATATGTAAATGTCCCAATAGGTATATATTAAGGAGCCCCAGCTTCTAGGTTGGCCCTAGGCCCCAAAAATCTCTGGACCGGCCCTGCTTGAAGCTCGCGAGGATGGTAGCGCCGGCTCTCTAGATGGTTCCAACGACTGCACTGGAGACATGGAAGAGCCATGGGACATTGCAAAAGTGTCAACTTTTGCTTGGTGGTGATAGTGT
>NC_057797.1:26443154-26451111 GCF_018294505.1 Triticum aestivum | reverse complement strand
GTAGCAAAGAACTAACATGGCATTGTGGTAATATCACACAGATCACCTGCAAACTGTAGTCTGGCACTGCATGTCAGTTGCAAAATTCACAGCTGAAATCGCTATGTAGTATGTGACGTGGTTTAGAGTAATATGATAAACCACATGGACCTCCAAAAAACTGTAGGTGGCAATGTGTTTGGTTTATCATGTGTAAATTCTGAAGTCAGAAACGGGCCCCACATGCCACTTACAACATCAAAAGCACAAATATTGCCAAGTTGTATGATATATGACCATGGTGAGAGACGCTATAACAAGAGGTAAATAAGCAAAGCAATCGACATTGGGAGAACTGCATAATAGTACATTATCTGCAATTAATCAATCAGAAGCTGAAAACACATGATCTGCTGCCGCAAACATTCTACACATAAGACATACTGGAAACCGGTACGAATGTAAGCAAAACATGAAATGAAAAAAACTACCATAATGTGCAGTGCCTCCAAATTGGGAAATCAGCCGAGGAAGGAGATAACCATCTTGGAATCGGTGTGGCTTCTGAAACGCACATTTAGACTCAGGAACTTGACGCTGGTGGCCATGGCGCTTGGCTCGCATTTATCCCGGCCTGGAATGAACCCCATTGAACAAAAAAATTACACATTTAGTATTATACCTCCAACAATTGGACGATGTTTTGCTAACTGAAGAAACTGTTAGACCGCAGACAGGAGATGTACACACCATGACGATGTTGTCTCGCATCTCCAGGAACCAGGATGGTGTTCCCTGGCTGCAAGATTCCTCGTGCAGCTTGGGAGCATCGCCAATCCTGACCTTGGTGCACAAGCCGCCGGCGTTGCCTCGGGACCCCTCCAGGATGAGCCGCTCGAGGCGAGGAGCCTTCACCACGGCGATGTCCTCCGGAACAGAGCTGCAAATTTGGACGCACCGGAGGCTCTGGCTGACGAAGCGAAGGCGCAGCCCCTTGTTGCATCCATGGATGTTGAGGCCTGAGGGTCTCCAAGATGGGGCTCTCAGCGATGACAAAGTCGATGTCCCCGTCCTCCATGACTACGCTGCAGATGCCAAGCTCACGGAGGTGGTGGAAGGAGGTGTGGGGTAGTAACCTTGCCACGTCCTGGAACTTCCAGAGGCCGATGTAGAGGCAGCCGATGTTGGCGATGCCAAAGAGCACGGCCTGGAGGGGCACGTCGAGCGGCCACGGGCGGTTGACGAGGGCGAGCTCCTGGACGCCCTTGGTGGCCAGGAGCTGGAGCCAGCGCGCGAGCTGGGCCTGGTAGGCGCTCATGTGGCTGCTGGTGAGACGGGCGTAGGGGATGGGTCCCGTGTGCGCTTCGAGGACGGTGGAGATGGCGGTGACGATGGCCGCCGAGTCGGCGGCGTGGGGGAAAAGCTGACGCCTTGGGGCGGAGGTGGGCGTCGTTCAAGATGATGTCCGTCGGAGGCGGGCAGGTCGGGGATGAGCTCGGTGTTGATGTTGCTGAGTAGCTCCTCCGTGGATCGGTCCACCTCATGCGGGTCACGGCCCCTGCCCCGCAGATCGGCCTCCGTCGCGGGGTCCACGTTGGTGAACGGCGGCTGCCGGGGACCAGCCATGGTCGCCGGCGAGGGTTTGGGTATTTGGGGGTGGAGAGTGAAGCGGAGAGTGGAGTGGGTCTGTGACCGAGGAGGCGGATGATGGGGGTGGGCCCTATTTAGGGCTTCATGTTTAGTTGGGCCGAACTCCGGCACAGGATGTCTGTGGGCCTATACTAAAAAAACATACACGAATTCGTATACAAGGTCTATTTAAAATATGACCGAAGTTAAAGCATCAAGGTTGACGAAGTCATCACCGGCACCTCACCCATCGACGGGGAAGCGTCAAGCCTGAGATTTGATCTTGCCATCAACCATTGTTGCAACCGTAGTCGTCGTCTTTATTCTCATGTCGCTCGCTCATTCGGACGAGTGGTGCCCAACGGAACGAAAAGACGGAATGTGAGGATTCCATTCTTTGTTTTGAAGGAGCTCGAGCCTGCAGTGACATGGCTAGTGAGGCGGCTTGCCAGCTAGAATGGGCCAAGGAGATGGCTCGAAGCCAGGCCGACCCTGGTGTATGGTCGAAGGGGCGACGGCTCGAGGCCCAGGCCAGGAGGTGGGGCCATGATCTGGTATTTATGTTAGTATAGCCTAGCAAAAATATTAGGTAGCGAAAAAATAAGAGGAGGAAACCAGGCACAAGGGGCTGGAGATGGGCTAGGCCCAATTGCTGCTAGCGATAGGAGAAGCGTCGACACTCGCACGGCCGCATGCGTTAATCACTCCGAATATCTGAACGTTCACTGGTTTGTTTCATCTTGGACTCTCTGCCAATTGCTCGGCCACTGGGGATTCTTGTTCGTTGGCTAATTGTCGCTGTTGCGCACGGCACCCTGGTGTTGCGCCGTAGCCGTGTGCCCATGCCGGCGACCGGGCCATCAACCATCCGGCATCCGCTAGGCCGCGAGGTGCAACCATCAGCCATCTGCAGGTCATTGTCTCATTGGCAGATTGTTTTCGCTTCTGCATAATCTGTGAAACCACGAGCATGAATTGATCTTGTCTTTAACAGCTACGTATTTATCCACCTAGTCTTTCGCTTCTTTTTGATCTTCTCTTTGTAGGGCTCTATGGATTTTGCGATTGAGATTTACAACCTTTCTAGAATAAAAATGTAATCATTATCAAGGGCATTCAGATGGTTCCTTCCCTCCAAAAGATTTCAACTTAGATCTTGAGGATCAAAGTGGCCACAAAACAAGGTTTCGGGTTTGCAGATGATATCAAGTAATATGTTGATTTCTCTGTTCAACAAATCTTTTATAATTAATAAAATTTCAACCACTATCCTGATTATCTAGTGGGCTTGAAACATGGTTCTAATCCCTCATCAGAAGACAAAAAAATGTTATAGAAAAGAACATGCATATGGAGGCACCAAATGTGTTGATGTTGGCCAAGGTAAGCATAGCTGCCTTATGCGATTTTCCCCCATTATAAGAAGCATGTGCATCTTTTAGATAGCTACATATCGAGGTAAAAATAATAGTGGTATATGTAAATGTCCCAATAGGTATATATTAAGGAGCCCCAGCTTCTAGGTTGGCCCTAGGCCCCAAAAATCTCTGGACCGGCCCTGCTTGAAGCTCGCGAGGATGGTAGCACCGGCTCTCTAGATGGTTCCAACGACTGCACTGGAGACATGGAAGAGCCATGGGACATTGCAAAAGTGTCAACTTTTGCTTGGTGGTGATAGTGTGTGGCGTCTCTAACAAAGTGGGTAGGGGGTAGACAAGGTGGTGGCTACACGGCTTGCTGGAGGCACTGGTTGGGAAGAAGGGTTTTTATTGTTGAAAGGCGACGAAGAAGTGTTGTAGGAGGTGGTGTTGGTTAGTAGAGAAAAGTGTCTCCAGACAAGAAAAAAAAGGTATTAAAAGGGGGTTGGGAGAAATATAATTTTTCATTTTGTTGAGATGAATGGGCAATTTTTGGGAATTAAATGGTTTTTATGGGTCTAAGTGCTCTAATCCAGATTAGTATTGTACTCTCCTAATTGTTTGATGTCTCCAATATTTTTATGCGTTTGATTATTTTTTATTTTGCTTGTTTCTTACTGTTTGATTTTTAAGTATTTCAACTTTTGGAGTCCTTCAATTATTTTTATTGTGGAAATGAAAAAAATTAGATTTACTGAAGTGTTATTTCTTGATTTCACTATCCTATTAAAATTTAAAAATCAGATATTAGGGAATTTATGTGAATAGACAGAAATACTAGGTTATATATGAGAAGATTAACCCGTGAGTTGGTACCAGTTGATTGGCTAGGTATGTCCCACTACCTAGTGACACCATTATAAATGCATTAGAGGGTAATGCACGATTTGCCACGACATTCTTTGGTTTTAAATAAATTATATTTTTCTGTTATGGGTTTTTATAGCAATTCACATTTCGTATATACCGCGAAGTTGGTTGAGCGACCACAGACCCCTGTTGCGCTATAGGGTAAGCCATGTAGACTGGTCCTTCATTACTAGGAAAAGGCCTACTAATGGCGCACTGGTTTTGCCTACTAATGGCGCATTACCAGTGCTCCATTAGTAGCACGCCATTAGTATATCTTACTAATGGCGCACGCTATTAGTAGCACGCCATTAGTATATCTTACTACAGGTGCGCCATTAGTATCTGGTATACTAATGGCGCACCAACTAGTGCGCCATTAGTATGTAACAGCATGCGCCATTAGTGTGCCTCCCGGGGGGCCATACGTAAGCATGGCTTTGTCATACTAATGGCGCATTCTCTGTTGATGCGCCATTAGTATCCTTTGGCATACTAATGGCGCACCTGGTGGTGATGCGCCATTAGTATGAATATTTGGTTTTTTTTCCTTTTCTAATTTTTGCGCAGGTTACAAAATATATTATTAGACAGAATATAAAATATATTATTAGACAGAATATAGACAGCAGCACACAGCAACATCAGATTCATCGAATACAATAGAAGATTAGTCTCCGAATACAATTCATCATATTAGTCTCTGAATTCAAAAGACCGAACAAAGATAAAACATTACTAGTCTCAAGACCGCGAGTATCGAGTTTGTCGGAAGTAATACTAATCCTAACAAGTCCTACTAATCATCATCATACAACTTCTACTCGTTATTCATAACAAGTCATATGATCATCATCTTGATAGTCTTCGAACCAACCCTACTTAATTGTTCTTAGCACATGATCATCAGTATTAGGCAGGACCTAAATACCCTATTTAAGCTAAAATAGCATAAAACAATATAGACCCTGACTCTCCATTATGGAGAATGGAGAACATCCTGTCTCCAATTCTTGCGCTTCGCTTCCTTTTGCTTTCAAGAAGCTCCTTACGACTGTCCATACATTTTTCCCATCCTTTGATTTTCATGTCTCCGCTTCTTTTAGAAATCTCGTATGGACAGTTGAGATTCGTAGGACGACCTAGCTGTATGTTCAAAACATTAACACTACCTTTCAGATACATCATATGAGGCACACAATTCTCTGGGATTATCTGTTGAAAAACATAGTAATAACTTCATAGTTAGCAATGATGTACTAGTTTTAGAAGTATGCAAAAGATGCACGGATGTCGTAATAGTAAAAATCTTACCAGGGTATCTCCATGGTAGTTACCGTAGTTGAACACATGCACTAGTGGCACGTATTTACCATAATGTTGAGGAGTTTGATTGTAGATATTGTAATTCTCAATGTCAGTACAAAATCCGACCTAATGATTTTTCTCCTTGTAAGTTGTTCATTCGGAGCCATCGGTGTAGTGGGTTTTGTCTACCATCTCCCGCATATTCTTTGAACAATAAAAATAAGCTGTCAATGGAAATAAGCTGTCCACTATTTTGAAATAAACAGTATAAATTAGCTAATAACTATGTTTGAGAAACTCACATAGCGGTAGAACTAGAGGCGTATCAACAAGGACCCAAATGTCCATATTGTCTTGGTTGATGTCAGGATTACCAAGATCCATGGTGATAAGCATACCCTCATCAAAACCATACATCTTGCAAAATGCTTCCCAATTTTTGCAACCAAAATGGGTTACGCTCTCAGAATTCTATAGATTTACTTCAAAGTCAACATCGTGATGAGTCCTTAGGTGAATTTTCTTTGTTTCAGAAATTTTATGGTCTTCAAAATCCATCCTCTCCAAGACATAGCGTCTTGAATGGCATGGGATAAGCTATACTTGAATTGTAAAAGATGAAAATTACACGTTGAAATAGTTGAAGTCATGCTTAATTATGAAAATAACACTTGTCGTCATTGTGTACCGTTTCAACTTTGAAGGTCTCCTCGAGCTTAATGTTGAAGCGCCGATCATCGTCCAGGTGAGGCATGTCGCATAGACCTCGATCGTCGTGGCACTAGTCGCACTCCGCCGGGAGACTTTCGTCGTCCGATGATGATGACGACATATCCTGGGACAACTCCCAGAATTGCTTGCCGCCCGAACCACCGGCCTCATCGTTGTGGGCCATGTTTCGCTCTAAATAGGGAAAAAATTGGTCAAAAAGTTGGTTATTGTCAAGGAACAAGATCATGGTCTCATCATTTATGGTTTGTCGACACCGAGGCACCCTAAAAGCCTAAGCTTTCATCACTTAGGGTTTGTCGACGCCGAGGCACCCTAAAAGCCTAAGCGTACATCATTTAGGTTCTCATCGACACCAAGGCATCCGGGGCAGCCAAGTTAAGTTTTCATCATTTAGGGTTTATCGATGCCGAGGCACCCTAGGTTGGGCCTAATCACTTGGCACTAATCACTTGGCTCTATTGCCACCTATGGTTTAATACAGTAAGAATAAAGGGGCAGTTGATCCTACTTAATTAAGTACTAAGATACCCCGGGCCATGCATTAGTAGCAAGTACCCCATATGTTCGATTTTTAGCAAAGTCATGCTAAAATTCACGGAAAATTTCAGCATGACCTTTGCTGAAAATAGGACATATGGAGTACCCGAATTTGCCAGAACGGAAGTTAATCGACATTCCGGCAAACTCAAGGGCCTCTCGGGGTACCTGCAAAATCATCACGACACGAAGGGCCTCTCAAGGGCCTCAAGCAGCAGCGGCCCTTCATGAGCGAACTCAATGAGTGTGAACCAACAGAGTGTGGGTCACCACAATATGCTTGCAAGTAATTTTTCTGTAACTAAGGCACAATATGCTTGCAAGTAAATCACAATATGCTTGCAAGTAATTTTTCTGTAACAGTCTTGCCCCTAATTGAAGGACAAGCAAATAGATACAATGTGTAGCTTTGGCACAATCCTAAGGCACAATCCTCTGACTAATTCATCATTGTAGGCCGGCATGAAACACACTCCTCCAAAAAAGCCTAAAATTCCACTATTATTAACTGTAAAAAAGCCTAAAATCCACTAGTATTGCCTCTAAGAAAGCCTTAAAAGTCCACTATTATTGACAATCAAAATATGATCTGAACTGTAAGGAGTTAACTGAAAAATGAGTGTTAACTGAAGTTTTTGGTTCTAATTTGAAAACCCAAAATTTCATCAACACATTAATTATAATTTGTTTGTGCAAATACTTCTCTCAGGCAGCCACACACATCTTTCTTCATCCAATTTTTTCCTAGAGCATCATTGAACATCTGAAACTTACCAGCTCAACTTGAGAAAAAAATGGATAGGCAGGGACATTTGTGCTTTTTGCCATCTAATCTAATCTACCTATGCTTGATTAACTATTGTTTTGGTTTTCACTTTGTGCTATTCCATTAGATTAGTTGGTAAAGTACATGCTTCATCTTACATTCCCTACCTGTGTGTACATGCATTTGCAGGCTTTCAGGCCCTGACTAATTAACTACATTGCTGATCAGACACCCTGTTGTTTACTGGGAGGTGGAAATACTACTGTGCTAGTGTGCTAGTACTGGTTTTTATTCTTTGGAACCTTCTACTTATGAAGCTCTCTCAAGTAAAGATTTTCAACTAGTACATTTTTGTATGGTGCAAAAGTCCAGCAGCACTAGAACTGAATTGATTGATCTATACATGTTGTAGGAGGAGCTATATCATTTTCTCCATGGGGAAGGAGGAGAGGGAGGAAGGAGGAAGGAGGAGAGGTACCTGGGCGGGCGCGGCCGGTCATCGGAGGGGTTGGGGTCAGGGTTGGGGTTGCCGGCGGTGGCGTCGAAGGGATGGCTCGATTGGTCATCGGGGAGGCCTCCTGGGCGCCTTGGTTGGTCGTGGGGAGGCCGGCGGCCGCGGTCGTCGTCCTGCACCCCGTGCCCGGACTGAGGTAGAGGCAGCGCAGGGCAGGGGCCAATGCGGGGAGGCTGTCGGCGACGGCGAGGTCGCGGAGGCGTCGGCTATGGAGGAGCTGCAGTG
>NC_057797.1:26438406-26442627 GCF_018294505.1 Triticum aestivum | reverse complement strand
GGGGGGTGTTCGGCGGCGGTGGAGCGGGCCGGGGAGGGTGCGGTGGGTCGGCGGCAGCGGTGGAGCGGGGGAGGGTGCGGTGAGTCGTCAGCGGCGGTCGAGCTAGTGGGGGAGGGTGCGGTGGGGGGGGATCGAGATCGAGATGAAGGGGGATAGCGATCGAGATTTAAAAATATTCATCAAATTTGAAAAAATATTCATGAATTCGAAAAGTGCCCATGAAATTTAAAAATATTCATGAGTTTAAAAATATTCATGAGTTCAAATTTGATATCGTACGCCTTATAGGTCATCAGGTTGTGCTCGGCGCCCTGTGACAAGGCGAATATGAGTTGTTCTTCCGCGGAAGAATCTTTATGTAAAGGGTACGACAGAAGTTTCTGCTTGAACCAACGCTAGAAACATGAGTTGTGCTCTTTACTAGTTTAAACGAGTGAAACGCGTGAATCTTGAAGTAAAAAAAATAAATATATATACTAATGGTGCACCGGGTATTAGTGCGCCATTACTAGTTTAAACTAGTAATGGCGCACTGTGAAACGATGCGTCATTAGTAGTTTTGCAAAAAAAAATACAGTAATGGCGCACTGTCTGCTTGGTGCGCTGGCGCACTTCGACCTGATGCGCCATTAGTATGTATGAAAAAATGGAAAAAAATAATTTAATACTAGTGGCGCACTGCTTCCATGGTGCGCCATTAGTATCAATCCTATCTATAGCCCTTTTCCTAGTAGTGCTTCTTTCTTTGGGAAGGTGGCATTCGGTTTTTTTCTTTTATTTTCTTCTATATTTTTTGATGTTTTAGTTTCTTGTTCACTTATATATATATTTTAAAAAAATCAAATTTATTAATACTTTTGAATTTATGGAAAATAAATAAAGTACTATTTTTTAAAAAAATAATTGTTTTATTCAAAATTATGTGCATTTTTTAAAAATGCACGGAGATTATTTTCTTATATTTGTGAAAATTTATCAAATTACATCAACACAATTGAAGTCCGGGAATATTTTTGAAATTTTTTGACATTTAAAAAAAAATCTTTGATAATTGTCCCCAATTCTTGATTGAAAGAGACACCAAAGGCCTCTACCCTCCCTCTCTATCTATCCAAGAGATGGAAGGGTAGAGCTTTTCTTTGGTTTTTTGATCTTTTCGTCAAAGAGTTGAAGTCCATCCGAACCCTCCAATGCAGAAATATGAGGAGAGCAAAGCGCCAATGGCGCGTGAAGCGCATGCGGAAGGGGCACGGAGAAATAAAGAAGTGTGGGGGGAGAAACAGCCAAGCTCATTCCCTTCGCTTCATGGGCCAAAAGTAGTGCTTTGTTTCCTGGCCACAATGAAAATAGATGGCAAGTGCCTGATCGCTACGGCTCCGGTAGGTTGCGTTCCCTTAACCAAGCCACTGCCTATGAGTCGCCAAAAACTCATGAACAGTTTTTAAAATCAATGAGTAGTTTTGTACTCATGAAGAATTTCAAAAATTATGAACTTTTCTTAAATTCATGAATGTTCTAAAATTTTATGAATATTTTTTTAGTTCAGATAAAAATATAAATCTTGAATGCTTAATTTATTCTTAAATTGCTTTAATAGAATGTTGGTTTTGGTACTGCTATGTGGAACCACAACCGAAAAATGGGCATACGCCGACGGCCAAAGCTATGCCTACGGCTGCCGTCGGCCTAGTTCGACATATGCCGACAGCCCAGTCCTGGCCGTCGGCTTAAACTGGCCGTCGGGTTACATGGACCTATGCCGACGGCTGCCGTCGGCACAGAACGGCCATCGACCTAGCCGCAGACATGCCGACAGCAGCCGTCGGCATAGATAGGCCGTCGGTATAACTGTGGGCCCGGCAACCCCGCTGGTGACTAGTGGCTAACGCCGTCAAACCTATGCCGACGGTCTGGACGGGCGGCCGTCGGCATATCTCCGCATGCCACGTCACCGATCCGCGGCGAAGGTATGCCGACGGCAGCCGTCGGCATATCTGCCACGTCACCGATCCGCGGCATGGCGCCCATCAGAACTCTGTCGTATCTATGCCGACGGCTTTGCCGTCGGCATAGCTATTTTTTACATACTTATTTTTCATATGTTTTAATGCTTTTTTTACATACGTTTTTTGCATATGTTTTTATGCTTTTTAGAAAATATGTGTTCATGCTTTTTTATGTATTATATGAATATGTATGTAGTTTGTAATTTTTTCCATAGATTACGAATATATATATATATATATATAGTTTGTATTTTTTTTGAGCACATTAATAATATGTTGTCATGTTCTTTTGAATATAGGTCCTTAAATTTTATTAAAATCAAAAACAGCTATGCAATAGAAGTTGAGTGGCGGTTGCAAACGCCCGGCACCCATCTCCGGAGTGTGACCCCCTCACGTCCGCGGTGTGCCCCCCTCACGGACGGCACCGCCGCCGGCATTTGGAGGGCGGAAACAGCCGCATCGGGTCTATACGGAGGGGACGTTGCTCTCAAGTGTTTCTATGGGATGACATACCACAACCGGGTGGTGTTGTGGCATGTTCAAAGAGGCGGCACGCATCTCCGGGGCGTGGCCCCCCTAACGGACGGCGCCGCCGCCGGCACCTGGAGGGGGAAAACGGAGGCATCGGGTCTACACGGAGGGGATGTAGATGTTGCTCCTAGGTGTCCCTCTGAGCTGACCTTACACAACCGGGTGGAGAGGTCCACTGTTCAAAACCCGCCCGTGAAAAGTCAAAGGGCTAGATCTCGTGGTCAATCGCTCCAGGGTTAGGCGGGACGGGGGCCCTGAGGGGGTAGCAATGCCACCGGAGCGTCGCACTGGCCCCTCATACATGTGGGGTGGTGTGGTGGCATGTCCAAAGAGGCGGCATGCGTCTCCGGGGTTTGGCCCCCCTTACGGACGGCGCCACTGCCGGCACCTGGAGTGGGGAAACGGACGCGTCGGGTCTACACGGAGGGGATCTTGCTGTGGGTCTGGCCCGGTTGTTGCTCCAAAGTGTTCCCATGGGCTGACCTAACACAATCGGGCGGGGAGGTCCGCTGATCAAAGCCCGTCCGTGCAAAGTCAAAGGGCTAGATCTCGTGGTCAAATGCTACAGGGTTAGGCGGGACGGGGGCCCTGGGGGGGGTGGTAGCAATGCCACTGGAGCATTGCACCGGGCCCTCATACATGTGGGGTGGTGTGGTGGCATGTCCGAAGAGGCGGCACGTGTCTCGGGGGCGTGCCCCCCCCCTCACGGACGGCGATGACACGGTAGTAGACGTTCTGTGGTAACGATGCGGCGTGAATATTTTTAAATACTCGGAGCGCGATAAAATCATGAGTTTTTTTGCACGATGTGGGAACATGTGCTATAGGAACGATGGTATTTTTTCATAATTTTTGGTTATGGTGAAGTATCCAAGAAAATCCCTCTACGCGGATTGCCCTTCGCGCGTCTACGGCTGTGGCCGGCGGCCTACGGGGGCTAGCATGCCGCCAAATCTTGCGTAGGCAGCCTCTCACAAGTCTGGAAGTGTTGTGGCGGTTGCAAACGCCCATCACGCGTGTCCGGGGTGTGCCCTCCCTCACGGATGGCGCCGCTGCCGGCACTTGGAGTGGGGAAACGGACGCGTCGGGTCTACACGGAGGGGATCTTGCTATGGGTATGGCCTGGTTGTTGCTCCAAAGTGTTCCTATGGGCTGACCTAACACAACCGGGTGGGGAGGTCCGCTGGTCAAAGCCCGTCCGTGGAAAGTCAAAGGGCTAGATCTCGTGGTCAAACGCTACAGTGTTAGGCGGGACGGGGGTCCTGGGGGGGTAGCAATGCCACTGGAGCATCGCACCGGGCCCTCATACATGCAGGGTGGTGTGGTGGCATGTCCGAAGAGGCGGCACGCGTCTCCGGGGCATGGCCCCCCCTCACGGACGGCGATGACACGGTAGTAGACGTTCTGCGGTAACGATGCGGCGTGAATATTGTTAAATACTCGAAGCGCGATAAAATCATGAGTTTTTTTGCACGACGTGGGAACATGTGCTATAGGAACGATGGTGTTTTCTCATATTTTTTGGTGATGGAGAAGTATCTGAAAAATTCCCTCTACGCGGATTGCCCTTCGCGTGTCTACGGCTGTGGCCGGCGGCCTACGGGGGCTAGCATGCCGCCAAATCTTGCGTAGGCGGCCTCTCACAAGTCTGGAAGTGTTGTGACGGCTGCAAACGCCCGGC
>NC_057797.1:26431944-26438107 GCF_018294505.1 Triticum aestivum | reverse complement strand
AGGGGATCTTGCTGTGGGTCTGGCCCGGTTGTTGCTCCAAAGTGTTTCTATGGGCTGACCTAACACAACCGGGCGGGGAGGTCCACTGGTCAAAGCCCGTTCGTGCAAAGTCAAAGGGCTAGATCCCGTGGTCAAACGCTACAGGGTTAGGCGGGACGGGGGCCCTGGGGGGTAGCAATGCCACCGGAGCGTCGCACCGGCCCCTCATACATGCGCGGTGGTGTGGTGGCATGTCCGAAGAGGCGTCACGCGTCTCCGGGGCGTGCCCCCCCCCCTCACGGATGGCGATGACACGGTAGTAGACGTTCTGCGGTAACGATGTGGCATGAATATTATTAAATACTTGGAGCGCGATAAAATCATGAGTTTTTTTGCACGATGTGGGCACATGTGCTATAGGAACAATGGTATTTTTTCATAATTTTTGGTGATGGAGAAGTACCCGAAAAATTCCCTCTACGCGGATTACCCTTCGCGTGTCTACGGCTGTGGCCGGCGGCCTACGGGGGCTAGCATCCGCCAAATCTTGCATAGGCGGCCTCTCACAAGTCTGGAAGTGTTGTGACGGTTGCAAACGCCCGGCACGCGTGTCCGGGGTGTGCCCCCCCCTCGCAGACGGCGTCGCCACCGGCACCTGGAGGGGGGAAACGGACGCATCGGGTCTACACGGAGGGGATCTTGTTGGGGGTCTGGCCAGGTTGTTGCTCCAAAGTGTTCCTATGGGCTGACCTAACACAACCTGGCGGGGAGATCTGCTGGTTAAAGCCTGTCCGTGCAAAGTTAAAGGGCTAGATCCCGTGGTCAAATGCTACAGGGTTAGGCGGGACGGGGGCCCTGGGGTAGCAATGCAACCGGAGCGTTGCACCGGGCCCTCATACATGCATGGTGGTGTGGTGGCATGTCCGAAGAGGCGGCACGCGTCTCCGGGGCATGGCCCCCCCTCACGGACGGCGATGACAAGGTAGTAGACGTTCTGCGGTAACGATGCGGCGTGAATATTATTAAATACTCGGAGGGCAATAAAATCATGAGTTTTTTTGCACGACGTGGACACATGTGCTATAGGAACGATGGTATTTTTTCATAATTTTTGGTGATGGAGAAGTATCCGAAAAATTCCCTCTACGCGGATTGCCCTTCGCGCGTCTACGGCTGTGGCCGGCGGCCTACGGGGGCTAGCATGCCGCCAAATCTTGCGTAGGCGGCCTCTCGCAAGTCTGGAAGTGTTGTGACGGCTGCAAACGCCTGGCACGCGTGTCCGGGGTGTGCCCCCCCCCCCTCGCGGACGGCGCCGCCGCCGGCACCTGGAGGGGGGAAACAGACGCGTCGGGTCTACACGGAGAGGATCTTGCTGTGGGTCTGGCCCGGTTGTTGCTCCAAAGTGTTCCTATGGGCTGACCTAACACAACCGGGCGGGGAGGTCTGCTGGTCAAAGCCCGTCCGTGCAAAGTTAAAGGGCTAGATCCCGTGGTCAAATGCTACAGGGTTAGGCGGGACGGGGTCCCTAGGGGGTAGCAATGTCACCGGAGCGTCCCACCGGGCCCTCATACATGCGTGGTGGTGTGGTGGCATGTCCGAAGAGGCGGCACGCGTCTCCGGGGCGTGGCCCCCCTCACGGACGGCGATGACAAGGTAGTAGACGTTCTGCGGTAACGATGCGGCGTGAATATTATTAAATACTCGGAGGGCGATAAAATCATGAGTTTTTTTGCATGACGTGGACACATGTGCTATAGGAACGATGGTATTTTTTCATAATTTTTGGTGATGGAGAAGTATCCGAAAAATTCCCTCTACGCGGATTGCCCTTCGCGCGTCTACGGCTGTGGCCGGCAGCCTACGGGGGCTAGCATGCCGCCAAATCTTGCGTAGGCGGCCTCTCACAAGTCTGGAAGTGTTGTGACGGTTGCAAACACTCGGCACGCGTGTCCGGGGTGTGCCCCCCCCCTCACGGACGGCGCTGCCGCCGGCACCTGGAGGGGGGAAACGAACGCGTCGGGTCTACACGAAGGGGATCTTGCTATGGGTCTGGCCCGGTTGTTGCTCCAAAGTGTTCCTATGGGCTGACCTAACACAACCGGGCGAGGAGGTCCGCTGACCAACCCCGTCCGTGCAAAGTCAAAGGGCTAGATCTCGTGATCAAATGCTACAGGTTAGGCGCGATGGGGCCCTGGGAGGGTGTAGCAATGCCACTGGAGCATCACACCGGGCCCTCATACATGCGGGGTGGTGTCGTGGCATGTCCGAAGAGGCAGCACGCGTCTCCGGGGCATGGCCCCCCCTCACGGACGGCGATGACACGGTAGTAGACATTCTGCGGTAACGATGCGGCGTGAATATTATTAAATACTCGGAGCACAATAAAATCATGAGTTTTTTTGCACGACGTGGGCACATGTGCTATAGGAACGATGGTATTTTTTCATAATTTTTGGTGATGGAGAAGTGTCCGAAAAAGTCCCTCTACGCGGATTGGCCGTTCCCGCGTCTACGGCTGTGGCCGACGGCCTACGGGGGCTAGCATGCCGCCAAATCTTGCGTAGGCGGCCTCTCACAAGTCTGGAAGTGTTTTGACGGTTGCAAACACCCGGCACGCCTGTCCGGGGTGTGCCCCCCCCCTCACGGACGGCGCCGCCGCCGGCACCTGGAGGGGGGAAACGGACGCGTCGGGTCTACACGGAGGGGATCTTGCTGTGGGTCTGGCCCGGTTGTTGCTCCAAAGTGTTCCTATGGGCTGACCTAACACAACCGGGCGGGGAGGTCCGCTGGTCAAAGCCCGTTCGTGCAAAGTCAAAGGGCTAGATCCCGTGGTCAAACGCTACAGGGTTAGGCGGGACGGGGGCCCTGGGGGGTAGCAATGCCACCGGAGCGTCGCACCGGGCCCTCATACATGCGCGGTGGTGTGGTGGCATGTCCGAAGAGGCAGCACGCGTCTCCGGGGCGTGGCCCCCCCTCACGGATGGCGATGACACGGTAGTAGACGTTCTGCGGTAACGATGCGGCATGAATATTATTAAATACTTGGAGCGCGATAAAATCATGAGTTTTTTGCACGATGTGGGCACATGTGCTATAGGAACGATGGTATTTTTTCATAATTTTTGGTGATGGAGAAGTATCCGAAAAATTCCCTCTACGCGGATTGCCCTTCGCGCGTCTACGGCTGTGGCCGGCGGCCTACGGGGGCTAGCATGCCGCCAAATCTTGCGTAGGCGGCCTCTCGCAAGTCTGGAAGTGTTGTGACGGCTGCAAACGCCTGGCACGCGTGTCCGGGGTGTGCCCCCCCCCCCCTCGCGGACGGCGCCGCCGCCGGCACCTGGAGGGGGGAAACAGACGCGTCGGGTCTACACGGAGAGGATCTTGCTGTGGGTCTGGCCCGGTTGTTGCTCCAAAGTGTTCCTATGGGCTGACCTAACACAACCGGGCGGGGAGGTCTGCTGGTCAAAGCCCGTCCGTGCAAAGTTAAAGGGCTAGATCCCGTGGTCAAATGCTACAGGGTTAGGCGGGACGGGGGCCCTGGGGGTAGCAATGCCACCGGAGCGTCGCACCGGGCCCTCATACATGTGTGGTGGTGTGGTGGCATGTCCGAAGAGGCGGCACGCATCTCCGGGGCGTGGCCTCCCCTCACGAACGGCGATGACAAGGTAGTAGACGTTCTGCGGTAACGATGCGGCGTGAATATTATTAAATACTCGGAGGGCGATAAAATCATGAGTTTTTTTTGCACGACGTGGACACATGTGCTATAGGAACGATGGTATTTTTTCATAATTTTTGGTGATGGACAAGTATCCGAAAAATTCCCTCTACGCGGATTGCCCTTCGCACGTCTACGGCTGTGGCCGGCGGCCTACGGGGGCTAGCATGCCGCCAAATCTTGCGTAGGCGGCCTCTCACAAGTCTGGAAGTGTTGTGACGGTTGCAAACACCCGGCACGCGTGTCCGGGGTGTCCCCCCCCCTCAGGGACGGCGCTGCCGCCGGCACCTGGTGGGGGGAAACGAACGCGTCGGGTCTACACGGAGGGGATCTTGCTATGGGTCTGGCCCGGTTGTTGCTCCAAAGTGTTCCTATGGGATGACCTAACACAACCGAGCGGGGAGGTCCGCTGACCAACCCCGTCCGTGGAAAGTCAAAGGGCTAGATCTCGTGGTCAAACGCTATAGGGTTAGGCGGGACGGGGGCCCTTGGGGGGGTAGCAATGCCACTGGAGCATCGCACCGGGCCCTCATACATGCGGGGTGGTGTGGTGGCATGTCCGAAGAGGCGGCACGCGTCTCGGGGGCGTGGCCCCTCCTCACGGACGGCGATGACACGGTAGTAGACGTTCTGCGGTAACGATGCGGCGTGAATATTATTAAACACTCGGAACATGATAAAATCATGAGTTTTTTTGCACGACGTGGGCACATGTGCTATAGGAACGATGGTATTTTTTTCATAATTTTTGGTGATGGAGAAGTATCCAAAAAAATCCCTCTACGCGGATTGCCCTTCGCGCGTCTATGGCTGTGGCTGGCAGCCTACGGGGGCTAGCATGCCGCCAAATCTTGCGTAGGCAGCCTCTCACAAGTCTGGAAGTGTTGTGGCGGTTGCAAAGGCCCGGCACGCATATCCGGGGTGTGCCCCCCATCACGGACTTCGCCGCCGCCGGCACCTGGAGTGGGTAAACGGACGCGTCGGGTCTACACGGAGGGGATCTTGCTGTGGGTCTGGCCCGGTTGTTGCTCCAAAGTGTTCCTATGGGCTGACCTAACACAACCGGGCGGGGAGGTCCACTGGTCAAAGCCCGTCCGTGCAAAGTCAAAGGGCTAGATCCCGTGGTCAAACGCTATAGGGTTATGCAGGACGGGGGCCCTAGGGGGGTAGCAATGCCACTGGAGCGTCGCACCGGGCCCTCATACATGCGGGGTGGTGTCGTGGCATATCTGAAGAGGCGGCACGCGTCTCGGGGGTGTGCCCCCCCCTCACGGACGGCGATGACACGGTAGTAAACGATCTGCGGTAACGATGCGGCGTGAATATTATTAAATACTCGGAGCGCGATAAAATCATGAGTTTTTTTGCACGACGTGGGCACATGTGCTATAGGAACGATGGTATTTTTTCATAATTTTTGGTGATGGAGAAGTATCCAAAAAAATCCCTCTACGCGGATTGCCCTTCGCGCGTCTACGGCTGTGGCCGCCGGCCTACGGGGGCTAGCATGCCGCCAAATCTTGCGTAGGCAGCCTCTCACAAGTCTGGAAGTGTTGTGGCGGTTGCAAACGCCCAACACGCGTGTCCGGGGTGTGCCCCCCTCATGGACGGCGCCGCCGCCGGCACCTGGAGTGGGGAAACGGACGCGTCGGGTCTACACGGAGGGAATCTTGCGGTGGGTCTGGCCCGGTTGTTGCTCCAAAGTGTTCCTATGGGCTGACCTAACACAACCGGGTGGGGAAGTCCGCTGGTCAAAGCCCGTCCGTGGAAAGTCAAAGGGCTAGACCCCGTGGTCAAATGCTACAGGTTAGGCGGGACGGGGGCCCTGGGAGGGTGTAGCAATGCCACTGGAGCATCACACCGGGCCCTCATACATGCGGGTGGTATCGTGGCATGTCCGAAGAGGCGGCACGCGTCTCTGGGGCATGCCCCCCCCCTCACGGACGGCGATGACACAGTAGTAGACGTTCTGCGGTAACGATGCGGCGTGAATATTGTTAAATACTCGGAGCGCGATAAAATCATGAGTTTTTTTTGCACGGCGTGGGCACATGTGCTATAGGAACGATGGTGTTTTTTCATAATTTTTGGTGATGTAGAAGTATCCGAAAAATTCCCTCTACGCGGATTGCCCTTCGCGCGTCTACGGCTGTGGCCGGCGGCCTACGGGGGCTAGCATGCCGCCAAATCTTGTGTAGGCGGCCTCTCACAAGTCTGGAAGTGTTGTGACGGTTGCAAACGCTCGGCACGCGTGTCCGGGGTGTGCCCCCCCCTATCGCGGACGGCGCCGCCGCCGGCACCTGGAGGGGGGAAACGGATGCGTCGGGTCTACACGGAGGGGATCTTGCTGTGGGTCTAGCCTGGTTCTTGCTCCAAATTGTTCCTAAGGGCTGACCTAACACAACCGGGCGGGGAGGTCCGCTGGTCAAAGCTCGTCTGTGCAAAGTCAAAGGGCTAGATCCCGTG